>NW_027105168.1:832524-848111 GCF_000696795.3 Halyomorpha halys | reverse complement strand
AAAAAAACGAAAAGCTATACAAAACTGAAATATCACATTAAGACCAAGTGTATATCCGGGATGTAAAAGCAAAAGTTTTGTTAAAATCGACTACCCAGAAGTACCATTTCAGGGAATCGATTTTACACTTGTTTAAGATTTTCTCAAAAACGTTTTTAGCTCGGTAAATCAAATAATACTTAATAATAGCTAGGTATTTTTCTCAATGACAAAAGTATAACAGGGTTTAAATGGTGGATTTTTAAAAAATCTTCCTCGAAATTATCTACGATTTTGCATTTTTTTAAAATTTATAACATTGTATATAGTTAGGGTTGTGTTTTTTATGAGACTATACCTTCCATGATTAATTGTTAAAAAATAATGTACCTTTTAGATTAACAATGTAGGGCCCACCCACCAGGCCGGTCTGGTATTGAATTAATAAAAAACAATATAATACACAATAGGTAAATAAAAAATATTAAACAATTAAAGAAGAGAAAAGAAAAAAAAAGGATAGGATAGGAGCTCAAATTTGAAAAAACGAAACCACCCAACCTTCTATTCTTGGCAGGATGGAAGTTGGTATTCATTTTTTCTCCCTAAAGGTGAACTAAAAAACGAATTATTATAGTAAGGGAAATTTTTGTGATAATTTTTTTCAGATTTTTAATAAATAAATTAATGTGTACTAATATAATTTTCTATGACGGATAATGAATATAGTTTATTATTAGTTAAGGTTAAGGTTAAGGTGTATTATTAACGATCTCCAACCTGGTATTTGTAAGGTTTTTCTTAAAAGGAGGCTATACGATTCCGATGCTAGTATTTCCTAGCTTCCTTTCTATTCCATATAATTAAGTACTCAACGTCCCTCCTATATTCTAGAAAACCTATAATTCAAATTCTCAATCCAATCCCGAACTACCAGGACCCGTTTATCTGACATCATCCTTCACCTCACCGAACTGCTGCGTTTGATAAATCGTTTATTACCCGTGCTGCATATCTCTGGAACTCCATTCCCTCTAACATATGTCATATCCCAAAACTTCGCTGGTTTAAAACCCTTTTATTTAACTAGCTTTTGCTTCACCAATCTTATCCAATACTATAATACTACAGATATTTTTTAATTACCTTTTTGTTTTGTTTTTAAATAATTTATTTTGTCTTCTCTATATATAAGTATAATTAAGTGTGGCCAATACTGTCGTTTGGGCAATAAATATTATTATAAAATCAAAATTTGTAATTATTCTAAAGGGACCTAGTCCCAGAATAATAAACTATTTTTCATTTAATTTCATTTCGATACAGACTGTCCTGATTTCTTACGAATACGTGCCACCAAGACAGGAAAAGAGGAACTACCAACGCGCCAGCCACGAGTAGGAGATAAACCAGTAGAGACTCCGAGACACTTCAAAAAGCTTTTGTACGTGTTGCAAAGGAGGTCTTTAAATTGGAAGAGCTCAAGTTATTTCACCGCAATAGTTGATTACTTTAACGAAAACTATATACAGTAAAGATTTCATTAAAAAAAATGGCGGCTGTTCCAGAAGTTACATAAAATTAATTTTTGAGATCTTTCAAGTAAAAAAAAAATGCGCTTTATTTTCTTTTACAAGGTTTAATTTATCCCTGGATTATGTAAGGGATACATTAAAAAGTGAACATTGAAGTATTTAAGGTGCTCGCACCCTCAAGTTTATTTTATTCCAGAAAATCCTAAAATTTTCGGTCACTCTTGGAAATTTATTCAAATTCATATTCACGTCAAAATTGAATAGCTTAGGATTAAAACTAAATATTTCAATAACCCTTAGTGACGATTATAAAACAATAAAATTAGTATGTCAGTTTATTAAAATCAAAAGGCTTACTGTCACACATATAGAATCGAAAAAACGAAATAAAATAAAATAAACAATAATAAAACAAATATAAGCTAAAATAAATAAGAAATTATTAGCGTTGATGACCAGTGATGTTTTATGCCATTAAACAAAAACACACAAAAAAAACTCCATTTCATTAAACACTAAAAAACTATCTACAACACTTATTTTCATAGCACATTATTTTAAGTAGAGTGAATTTTCTAAAATATAAGCTCCAATACAGGAAAATATAGTTCTTGAGGTACAGTTTTTTAAAAAGAAATGTATATTTCAAAATAACGAAAAGTCAATACTTTATGAATTTATTTCGGCAAATATCATAAAACAACTGCTCATTTAAAGGTTAATGTTATCAACAACATTTAGTACATTAATCTAGCTTTAATTTGAGTGCTAATAAACATCTGTACGACTAAAAGTTACTCAGATATATTTTTTCATAAACCAATTATTTTTAAATTTTTTTTGGTGAATATCATGGAAACATTTATTCCTATTCCTCGATTGAGAGCTCATAGAAATCTGTAATCTGTAATGGAGTATTAATTACCATTATATTTGCCAAAATAAATACAAAAAATGTTGATTTTTCGTAAATTTGAAAAAAGATAAGTTAGGTTTCGAAAAAGTGTAAAAAATATAAAAAGCTCTATTATGGCTCATATTTTAGCAAATTTACTCTACCTTACATGATAATTTATTAACTGTTTTAGAGTTTTAGTTAATTGTAAAGATACAGAGCTCCGAATGAATAATTATTTTTTGTAACGCATTCCTTTCAACTTACATGCTTATCAGTAGAAACGCGAGCAATTTCGGTTATATAGATACAGGAGGAAATACCTTTGAACAGGTAGATAAGTTTAAGTATTTAGGTTCTACGGTAACTAGAAAAAACGAAATTGATGAGGAAATAATAGCTTGCAATTTCGAAACTGCTTAGGTCGCGCCTTCTATCGAAAAATATAAAAATTAGAATTTACAAAACTATTATCCTTCCCACTGTTCTTTATGGATGTGAGGCGTAGCTAAGGAATGAACAGCGTCTTGGGGTTTTCGAAAATAAAGTATTGAAAAAAATATTCGGACCGAAAAAGGATGAATTAACGGGAAAATTTAGAAGATTACACAACGCTGAATTAAGGGACCTAAACCCGGTAAATATAATTCAAGCTATAGCATTGCGGCGTATAACATGGGCGTGTAAGGTTGTAGGACTTAGTAACGAGCGGATCCCTAAAATGTTAATAAACACTGAACCAACGGGTAAACGACCGAGGGGTAGAGCGAAACGTAGATGGGAGGATTGCGTTAAAACTGATTTATTGGAATTTGGTTTGGAGGGGCATCACCGGAAGGATGTATGCAGAGAGCGTTTGGTGGAACCTTCGGATCCGTTAGCCCTTTATTATTATTATTATTATTATTATTATTATTATTATTATTATTATTATTTATTATTATTATTATTATTATTATTTCTTGCAACTATGGTTGACACAGTTATTACTTTTGACTATTAACTATATATAATTTTCATTAAAGTAATCGAAATTTTAAGTGAAAGAACTAGTTTTTTTCCTCCCTCCCTTTTAGAGTAAATGGAAGGGCTTCATCTAGCTTCTTAGCTGCTTTTAAGTTTAAGAGTTGTTTTTCCTGAGTAAAAGCTTATTTACGGCTGTATTTATTTAAATATCACCATTTTATTAATCAAAGAGCAAGTTAACTCTTTTAATGAATTAAATTTATTTAATATTACTCAACTGAAAGGTACACAGGAAGATGATATCCCTTTATACCACTCTGTTAGATTGTTTTATAGCTCGCAGTTCTTCTTTTTCTCCAGTTGCTTGATTAATTCCAGTCGAAAGCCTTCTCCCCGACTTTAAAAAAAAAAACAGGGCAGGGTAAATATATAAACGGAGTCCTCGATTGGCAACCACAAACACTGCATTGCGGAACCATTTCTCCTTTCGATTCTAATAAAAATAAGTAACAAAAAAAAATACTTCCCTAAATTAACCAAAGTAATTACAATTTTCCACAATACTGTATTGCGAATCGCATCTCCACATAGAGAACCCAAGGATTTAAATATAATAAAATACGTTACATTAGTAATTTTAATAATAGTCTCTAGAATTTTAGAAGATTAATTATATTTCAAACAAAATTATTAAAAAAAAAAAAAAAGAAAAAATTAAAACAACTATCTATTTTGAAGTAAGGTAAGTCGGGCGCTGAATAAACTTTTGACGCAATTTTTAATTAATTTTTTTTAAAGAATAATATTCCCCACATAAACGGCACACTTGGACCTCTCTTTACCGGATCTGTAAATACGTTTGTTATGTAAAAACTGCCAATTTAGAAAACTTGGAAAAGGAAAAGCCTCTTTAAGTGAGAAGACTCTAGGTCCCTTGAGATCCCAATTCTACAGGTAACACTGCATATTAGTATTATTCAATAAAAGAAAACAAAATGAAACAATAACGGAAGATAAAAAACAAATAATTGAAAGGAGAAAAAATAATTAATAATAAAGAAAATAATGAGTAACACAAAATACTTCGTTTTTGTAAATAGTTTGCAAAAAAAAAATATTACTAAGTCTGAAGTACGTAATTATTCTTGTGGCACTTTTGCCTCAGAGTAATTTTTTTATTTTTTATTTATTCAAATAATTGTTTATTTATTCATTTTTAAAAATTTTAAATAGTTTAAAAAGTTTTACTTCTAAAGTTTCTTTACATCATTGATGTTCCGGACCTTTTTTTACCATGCTCTGTACCATCGTTTTCTTGGTTTTATGCTAATTATTTTAATTGGTCTAATTTTCAAGTTATTATATTGAATATCAAGTTATTACATTTATTACCAGGTTATTTGCTACCAACATCAGAAATTTGTATAAGCCTGAGTTTTATTTTAAAAGTCAATATATCGGCTTTTGGGAAGTTTTTATTTAAAAATTCAGTTTGAATTTTTGAGATCTAATTGACGCAGAGGAAAATTTGAATTTTGAAATAAACTGAATAATTTTTAGGTGTAGAATTAGAATTACTAAATTAGAAAAAAAAACCTTACTTCTGAGAAAATTATTTTATGACGTGGAATAGGCATAAAATAAAGAAGAAAGTAGGAATAAAAATCACCTAAACGTTCAATAGTAAATATAAATAATAAAAAAACCATTGGCAGAAAACATTTATTTTCTATTTTGAAATAAATAACTGTAAGAGAAAAAAATGTTTAAGGTTGTAGAAGTCAAAGGAATTAATGTAAAACGTCTTCCGTTATCAGTAAATTACTTTTAGATTACGAGAATTCAGACATATTTCTACAGGAAAAAGCTTTTTAGCCGTTTTTTATGTTATACTGCCAAACATAGGCTACGATAACGAGATGTAAAGACTTTTTTTTTGTATTCTGCTTAACATAAATCTCCTGCCTAAAAAATATTTTGAGGCAGTGTAACTATCTCCGATAGCGGCAGATGTTCCCTTCTTGTTTTTACAAAAGAAAGTCGTTCCTTCAGCACAAATTCTTGGACCTTTTTAAATATAAAATTTTCAAATCGAAGTTTAATGGAGCCTAAAAAAGCTGAAGGCTGTTAACGCAACCGCTTTTTTGGATAACTGTCAAACCTCGATAGAAATTCGAATTATAAAAATTTATAATACATTTTACTAATAATAAGTTTTAAATTTTAATAAGTTTTATTGATACTAGTAGTACCTGTTTGGGCTTCAGGGCGTAAAACCCAATAGTTATGTCTTAGATATTTCATAATTTATTTTATTTCAATCCCAAAATTCTGAATTCTTTTAATTTAAGATAGTTAATGAGTTTAAATAATTTTTCTTTAAAAAATTAATACCAATTTTATTTTTTTATTCGTCATCATTCAGTGCTACTGATACATCCGATCGTGTGTCCATCCGATTTGATGTGATCCATATTGGTAAATTTGGTAATCCTCGTTTTATTTTGAACGAAATTACACTTTAACTGTGCGACTTTGAACATTTTGAAGGATTTTTGCTAGAAATTGCATAATTTGAGTTTTTCTTAATTTACAAATTTGCCTGTAATTCGTTAATAAAAAATCAAAAAGTATTTCAGGAAACTTACAATAATATTTATTTGAATGGTTCTTGGTTTTGTCAATTATTCCTATCTCGGCCAGTGGTTCTATTAAGCTCTGTGGGAAACAAACCAAAATATTTAACTTTTTGAAATCACTAGTTAATGCATAGTGTAATATAACTAAGTTCTTAAGCTTAAGTTTTTCTTATTGAACGAAAGATTGGATTTTTAGGATCATAAATTGAGTTTTTTTTTTTTTAAATATGAACATCAAATTTACGTTTAAAACATAGGTGTACGTAGTCATTTGGTTACTAATTTAGTTATGATAAAATAAAATTAAAATATTAAAAAATCCTTCGTAAAATCCTCAATGCTCCTTATTTTGTTACTAATAAAACCATCCATAAAGACCTAAATGTTCCTTATGTAACCCATCTAGCCCGAACCCGATATTATTCCTTCCATAATAAACTCCCTAACCACCCAAACCCACTAGTTTCTAACCTTGCTTCCTCTTCCATTCCTGGCAATCCTCCGAGGCACCTGAAAAGTAGATGGCCTCGGGACCTTATATTGTAAACTGTTTTTAGAGTTCTACTGCTGGGTAGTTTCTCTACATCCTGTATCATATCATTATGTCATTATGATCAAATTTACTTGTTGTATTTTTTATACAGTTGTAAATATCAATAAACAAATAAAAACAAAAAAATATTAAAACAATAAACAAAAAATTTCTCTTGTAATTGCTCGAAAATTTCAAATATAATTTTTAGAGGTTATTACTAGAATCAAATATAACAAACCTTTCAACGTTGCACCTTGGCATATTTTCCAAAATATTAAAATAATAAACAACTTCGAAGCTTGAAAATTTCAAATATAATTTTTGGAGGTTATTACTAGAATTAAATATTGTAACTAATCTCTTTAATAAGGGGACTGTGCCCGAAATGACAGGATCAGGGAGGAGCTAAAGATAGGCCCAGTGCTGGAAACTCTGGAGAAGAAGCATCTGAGGTGGTATGGGCATGTCTGCCGGATGGACCACGACAGAGACCCAATCAAAACTGGAGGTGAGGCCAGCGGGGAGAAGACCGAGAGGGCGGCCCAGAACCTCATACGCCGGCCATATAGAAAGAATTGGAAGGTGAAGAAGGAAGACTCTGGAAGAAATGAGGAACCTTGTCAGGGATAGGAACGCATGAAAACGATAGTTTGAAGAACCCCCACGCTGAAAGGCATATGGGTGGAAGAAAGAATTAATCTTCCAACGCCTTGGTAAAGTTTCCAAAATATTAAAATACAAAAGAGTTTCAAAGCTCTTAGATGTCAATAATTTTTGGAGGTTGTTACTAGAATTAAATATAACTAATCTTTCAACGTTGCACCTTGGTGAATTTTCCAAAATTTTTGCAGTTTTAAAAAAGTTAATATTGCGTTTTAAAGTTTTCATTTCAGTTATAAAAAATCATTAGATACAGTAACCTTCCATTTTAAATTATGAACAATCAAGGTTTTTAATTAAAGTGATTTGTTTTTTTGAGTAGGTTAGCACAAATATGGTAAGTATTTAGCGAGTTTATTTTTTAAGTATTCTTTCAAAAATGTTAGATACGAATTCCATGTACATATTAATACTATAAATTAGACAAGAAATTTTTCTACTATTTGAGTGTTTTATACACACGTTTACACATATTTGGATTTATACTGCAATAAAAAAAAAAGTTTGTCATCCCAAAAAAAAATTTTCTAATAATCATATGAGTTAGTAAAGAAAACAGCCCATATTGTAAATAATCCGTTTTTTTTTTTTTTGTGCCAAGGTAGGTAAGAGTTAACTTCCCTTAAATCAAAAACAAGAACGACCGTGGAAATGAAATGTCAAGAATACGCCATTCTAATGACTCCGTAACACGATATTGAAGAACAATAGAGGCACTTCTTTGTGTGCAAATTAAGCACTGCGTGCCTATATTTAGGTAAATGAGATTGCGCAAAACACAATTTACAGTAGATTACACACTATTGCCGTGAAATGGTTAGCAATCGCCAACTCAAGAACTTAAAATCCCAAGCCTTCACGTCAAGAGATCCATTTGACTAATATAATGTAATTTATCATAATATATATAATTCTAATTTATTTATTTTTAACTAAGCATTTCATTTGATTCGAATTCAAATAATTTAAAGTGATTAGAAGATGAATATGTTTTAGAACATTCCAAACATGTTGACAATAGTAAACGTCACGAAATAAGGCGTTTCTAGAAATTAAGGGACCAACTCTCGCTCCAGTAGTGGAGGGTTTCACGCTGTTTTCCAATTGCAGGTGATTTTTTAATATTGCTCCATTTAAATATTAAAGTCTCCTCTACCCGTTTTAAGATAATATTTCAAAAATGATATAGGGTCGTCGCTGGAGGTCTTAGTAGGGCGGGTCCAGCCGAGGATGGCCTTTTTTTGTGTTATGATCTCTTGTGAGATTATGACAAGCCGTACATCGACCATCCTACTCGGTATAATTAGCTGTTTGAAAAGTCAGATAAGTAAGGCTACTACGGTGGGTAGGAGTGGAAGGATTCGAACTATTGTAAGTCTCCTCTTCCCATTTTAAGCAAATATTTCTAAAGTGATATACGATTTTACTCCCTGGGAGTCTTAGTGAGGCAGATCCGGTCGGATTGCCTTTTTTTGTATTATTTGTATTATGATAATGATGTTGTCTTCCTTGATTAAAATAAACTTCATGTTGTTTGCCAAGGTCAGAAATTTAAATTGTTAATGTCGATCATAACTCAAACAGCACAAAAATTCAATACTACTTGACCTTTTGGGTTTGTTTACCCTTTATTTCTTCTAGAACCATAACGTATTCACTCGTCCATATTTTTTTATTCCAGCCGCTTTATGATGGCAGACGTGCACTTTTCAGAAGCGTATCAGCATGTCCTTTTTTGTATGCCCAAACCTTAATGAAATAAATCCTGTTTTTGTCACGGGCTTCTGGCAAACAAGCACTGAAGCCTGTCTTACATCACAGGAATTTAACCTCCTTTAAATCCGTAATTGCAGCTCTGTGTGAACTAGACTCGAAGACCATCTTACAGAACTTTATTGGACTCCGAGGATTTTATAAAGTTAATTTTAATTGAAAACTCGGATTCTAAATTTTTCACTCAATACTTCCCCTTAATATTTATATGGTATACAGGGATAAGTGAAATTAAAAAAATGTTTTATTGCAGTATTCGAAAATTATTTCCATCATTGCTTAAAATAGAAGCACTTTAATACGATAATAGTTAAAGCAATCTGCACATACAGTTTAATGGTATGAGGCCGTTGTAGGCGAGTGTGTTAAGGCACCTTAGCAACCTTGAAACTGATGCGGTGCTAGTTCGATTTCAACCTTGGGTGATTTTGCCTCTTGGTGGTCCCACGAAATAAAAAAATGGACATTCCCACGCTGGTAAGAATAGGGTGCTAACCTGTAGGATAATTACATTTGTATTGGGAGGAGTGGGGATTGGCAGTTAAGTACGATAAATTTGAAAACAATTTTAAAGTAAAAAGTATAGAAAATTTTAAAAAAAATAAAATTAGATAAACAATAAATAATAATATACATAACAGAGGCGAGAGAGAAATTATATATCAAAAAAAATTATAAATGTACACAGATAAAAAACACAAAAAATAAAGTTAAAGGAATGGATACAATAAATATAAATGATAAAGAAAGAGAATATCCCAAATAAATACAGGTACAGAAGAATGTAAATTATATAATAGAAAAATTAATAATAAGATAATAAATGTAAGTATACTCAATTCGGAAGTAACTTATGAATATAAATTAAAAACAAGATATATATAAATATAGAAGAAAAAGAAAGGAAATATAAACTAAAATTAAATTAAGTACAGAGATGAAAATTTAGAAAATAAAAGACAGAATACATGATACGACAGAAAAGTGGGCTTCTTAAATACAGAACATAGAGAAAATAAGATTTATGGGGGTTTTATAAGGTTAAAATGTGTCGGTATGTTAAGGAGATGCAGTCTTTATCGACTTTATAATTGACGGATTAAAATCAATTAAAATATTCTATCATCATTTAAGCATTTAATTGATCGCACCCAATACATCTTCTATTTACCATAACATAATATAATTAAATATATTTTTCAATTTCTTGAGACTGGTAATTATTTATTAAATAAATCAAATTGTATCCTTGTATAGTCTCAACACTTTTTATTACATGAATAGCCCAACGTTTCGGCCATTTTGGCCATCCTCAAGGACAATCTTTAAATATAAATTCTCAACTCACATCAAAATTTAAATAATTGTTTTCCATGCTATTCTGCCCATGTCATTAATTATAAGTCATACACACCCTATTTTTTTAATTCGTTAATTTTTATAACTTTTAATTTTCATTAATCCACAACTTATTTACGTCCTTGAAGATGAAAATTATTGAAAAATATTGAAATTATTGAAAATTATCGGTATTAGTGAGATGAACTCAATATAAAAATAAAGTACATTACAAAGTGATTGTATAACATCTAATTCTAAACCATGTTTTTAAATTATGAGATAGTTTTTGTGAACAAAGGGATCTATAAAAATAATTCATCTCATAGATTTGATGCGGGCAATGCATATTATAGCCCTTATTCAGTATTTCCCAAAGGACTGACTAATGATTTAAATATGAAGATAAAATATGTCTGGTGAGATCAGCGTGAATGAAAGAACCTTCAAGAAAATATGTATTTTTCCCAATAAAATCTTGGAATAATCACCACGCTAACAACATTACATAATAATTAAGTTAGCTACAGACTTCTTTCTGATTTGTTTTAAATAAATGGTAATTGAAGTGTATCAATGGTTATAATTATGAAGTAGTTGGGTTAATGACGATTTCTCAAAATATTATATTGGCTTAGTTGAGATGGCCAAAGTGGCCGACATTTTGGTCTATTAATGTTATAAAAAGTGTTGAAACTATACAAGGATACAATTTTGATTTATTTAATAAATAATATAATTAATTTTTATGTCCCGTTAGATCTTCGACCCTATAATTCAATTAGGCATTAGTAAAATATTTACATTAATTATTTTAAGAAAGATTCACTAGGGAATCATCCTTCGTTATAACGACCCCAAGTAACTACAAGCTCCAAGGATTAATGAATACATTTCCGTTAGCAGCTTTTTGGGAGGGCCTCATTCGTTTTTGCTCTAAGAACAAGGGATATTAAAGAACCATTGCTTTGTTAGGATCATAAATTACAGTTGCCTCAAGTAATATATTTATCACAGTTTTTCTACGACGAACTTTCTCTCTCGGAGCAAAAAGTTCTATAAAATATACAGGAACCGATTTTAATGTTGCTGCCAACTGCATACTCGGGTTGAAACTAATGTATGCAAATTAAAACAAGCTATTTCCGAGTGGATTATCTCAGCGGCGAAAAGTTCATGCAGTCACCGGCTTGCCAGGTTACGTAGTCTATTTGATATTTCATTTCAAAGGTCATTCATTAGAAATAAAATATTAATTATATATGAATAAAGAAACAGCCTTAAATTATGTTGAAACTACTTTAGACTACAATTGTAAAAAGATGTTTGAATTCGAATTATTTATACGACCTGGAATCCTCACACAAGACTGAAAAGACAGGAAACTGCACGTTGATTTCGACTATTTCAGCACTTACTGGAAAAACGGTCTAAACTTCCAACACATTACAAAAGACTGATCTAAAAGACTGTAACAAGGCCAACATACGGAGTTGAGCTTCGGTGCTCCACTAAACCTTCGAATTCCTTCGTAAAATCCTCAATGCCCCTTACTTTGTCACAAATTTAACCATACATGAAGACATTAATGTTCCATATGTAACCGATCTAACCCGAACCAGATATTCCTTCCATTATAAACTCCCTTACCACCCAAACCCACCAGTTTCTAACCTTGCATCCTCTTCCTAACCTGACAATCATCTGTGGCACTTGAAAAGAAGATGGTCACGAGACCTGCTAATGTAAAAACGACACGCCTGTATCACTTCATTATGACTGAGATAAAATTTACTGAATGTATTATAATGTACAGTTAAATAAATATATTAAATAAAAAATTTATACGAAAAACGCAGCAAGAAAATGAAACATAAGGTACTAGGAACAGAAAGTTTAAATATGATGAAATAAAATATGATTTAAACATTTCTTGTGAGTAAAGAAGAAAAAAGTGATAAAACTACTATAATATGATAATTATATAGGACCATTACAGGAATACTAAGTCAATATAATGTTTTGAGAAATAAGGTATTTTAGTAAAAATACTTAGGAAAATATTTCGTAAAAACTACTTTATTAGTTTATTTAACTTTTTCTTAAGTATTATCTAAAAAAAAAATTAATCGGTGTTTTTATGGACTTAATTGAGATAAACCACTTTTCTTAGCAAGTATTATAAATTTAAGGTGACATACACGTATTTCTGAGATGCCCACTAGCTCATTTAAAGATATTACAAATTATTTATAAAATAAGTCTTATACTTTTATTTTATTTTTTTTAAGAAATTACAATATAGGTAAAATCTTAAAATTTAGTGAGGAACCACCAATGAGAGATTACCTTCTATATTCATTCCAGCATCATCTCATCTTAACCATCTTCATCATTAACCCAACTACTTCATAACTATAACCATTGATACACTTCAATGACCATTTATTTTAAACAAATCAGAAAGAAGTCTGAAGCTAAGTTAATTATTATGTACTGTTGTTAGCGTGGTGATTATTCCAAGATTTTATTAGGTAAAATACATATTTTCTTGAAGGTTCTTTCATTCACGCTGATCTCACCAGACATATTTTATCTTCATATTTAAATCATTAGTCAGTCCTTTGGGAAATACTGAATAAGGGCTATAATATGCATTGCCCGCACCAAATCTATGAGATGAAATATTTTTATAGATCCCTTTGTTCAAAAAAACTATCTGATACTTTTTTTTTATAATTTATTTATTGTTATTTACAACTGTATACATATATACACATCAAGTAAATTTGCTGTAAGTGATATTATGACATGATACAAACATGTGGAGAATCTACCCATTGATAGAACTCCAAAAACATTTCTAAAGGAGAAGATCTGGAGGCCATCTTCTTTTCAGACGCCTAGGAGGATTATTAGGTAGTGCAGGAGAAGCCAGATTAGAAACGAGTTGGTTTGGGTGGTTGGGAAGTTTATTATGGAAGGATTGGTATCTGGTTCTGGCCAAATCCGCAACATAGGGGACATTCAGGTCCTGATGGATGATTTGATTGGTGACAAAGTAAGGAGCATTAAGGATTTTACGAAGGATTTTGAACTGTAAGGATTGGATTCGAGAGGAATTAGATGGTTTAGTGGAGCCCCATAGCTCAACTCCGTATGTCCAGATGTCTTATAACAGTCATGTAGATCAGTCTTTTGTAATGGTTGGAAGTTTGGACCGTTTGTCTAGTAAATGTTGTAATAGTCGGAATTGACGAGCAGTTTCCTGTCTCTTCAGTCTTTTATGAGGATTCCATGTCAGTCGTTTGTCCAGATTTAGTCCTAAGTAATAGATATGTTCAACAGAAATAAGTAGGGTATTATTAAAAGATACTGTGGGGCAAGACGAAGGTTTACGACGAAGGGTAAATGTGATTTGGTGGGATTTATTGGAATTTATTTTAATCATACAGTTTTGGCACCACTCTTCAAGGGTGGTGATGTGGGATTGGAGAGATTGGGATACAATGGAAGGACCATTATTCACTGACAATAGGCATGTGTCATCGGCATACGTGGTGAGAATAGTGTTAGGATGGGTTGGGATGTCAGCTGTAAGAAGTGTATAATGGATAGGACCAAGGATACTACCCTGAGGTACACCAGCAGACTGAGGTAACAGGGATGAATAAGCGCTGTTGTGATTTACTTGAAATAACCATTTCATAATTTAAAAAAAAAAAAACATGGTTTAGAAAAGATGTTATACAATCAATTTGTAATGTACTTTATTTTTTAATTGAGTTCATCTCATTAATACCAATAATTTTAAAGTTATTTAAAGTCCGCGATAAACAACGGAAACTAGATGAATATATAAAATAAACAAAAGTACTAAAGAAAGATTAGATCTAAAGGATTTGCAAAGCAAAGAAAAAATAATTCTATTATTTTAAACTCTATTACATCTTAAGTGCAGGTGTGGGTAGCGGTTCGAATCCCCCACAGTACCTGTGATCATGATGACTCACATCGCTCGATATTGTTAGCGCTTAAGTAATCAGTCTCAGCTGCTCAACTGTTTTGCAAACTTCGTGTCGGCTTGAAAAGGTTAATAGAATCAGGAGAAATTAGTTCCGCAAATGTCAATGTATACCCTTGTGCTATCCGATAGTCGGCTACTAATCAGCCGATTAATGAGGTAAACAAAACTACTTAGTCTGTTTTAGGGAGTAATTTATTAGGCAAGGCTGTAGCGATCGTCTAAATAGATAATACAAGATAATTGGTACATGCATCGTACGATTTCACCCCGGTTTTACGAAACAGTGGAGTCAAAGCTTGAAAATTCACTAGGTTTCAATGCGTACTGAACTATTTCGATTTCAATAACGGAGGAAGATAAGAGCCTCGAAAATGTCGTACAAGGCATTATCGCTCATCTAATTACTGACATGCATTGAATTGCATGCTCATAAACAGGTTTAAGAGACAGACAATTATGATCAATCTGTATTTTGGGGAGTAGGCTTAAGTATGATGGGTAAATTATATATTTTTTCAAAAAATGAAAAAAAAAATAGTGCATCTCTCAAAATTTACTTTGAGTTAAAACTAATCATAACTCGTTTCAGAACAAATATCTCTATGTTATTCACTGTGGAAATACTTTTCTGTACTAATTTTCTAATTTTAATACCAGTGACGCAGTTGAGACACAAGCGCCGGGATCTTCCGGAGCCCTACTCTTTCCTCCACTGCTGGGGGAAGAGCTCGGTTCGGAGTTCCACAGGCTCAATGTAAATAGGAATGATTTTGTTTCAGGTATTATTTTCTTTAAAAATAAAATTTGTTTTTTTATTATTATTTATTATGTGTTTTTTTTTCTCGTCTATTCCTCATTTCGAAATCATTTAATTTATATAATTGTAAATATGGTGTGATTTGAGCTCTATGATCCATATTACCATTGTCTAAAAATATTATTAAATGTAATATCAAATTAAATTAAAATTAAATCTGTACCGCTACAACCCGTGAAGGTCCAGGGGTGCAGTACTTTTTCAGGAGGTACTGTTACTAGACCAACGGTTGAGCAAGTAGATGATTTGGTCAAAATCACGCTTGACCACCAGATTTTTACCCAATTAAAGGTACCCACTTTATGAGGCTGGGCGGACTTCGGAGGGCTACCGAACACAGAGGACTGACTCAACGGCTACAGGTATCAGATAATAGGGGTATTCATGATGTTGTGTTAAATGTTAAATGTTTTACCATGTTAA
>NW_027105168.1:797724-831879 GCF_000696795.3 Halyomorpha halys | reverse complement strand
TAACACGCTTTAACATGTTAAACCAAAGATCATGAATACCCCTAATAATTATCGGCCACAACCAGATTCGAACCCGAGTCCTTAGAATTAGTAGAGCATTACCTTACCAATGAGCTACCCACTCCCACAAAAATGTAATATTACACATAGAAAGAACATTTAATAATATTTCTCGTTGAAAAAAACTTAAAATGTTTCTTTTGTAAAAGTATGATAAAATAATATAACAGTTTACTAAAATTTAAATTCTGGTCTTACTTGTTTATTTAATGCCAAATTGTACATAATATAACATAAAAAATACTTAAAATATTAAGAATAATTTTATGGAGATAGTTATCTAGTAAACTGAAAGACTTAAATATTGAGTCAAATGATATTTTTTAAAAAATAACAATTTAATAATTATTGTGAATTCAAAACATTCAGACAGGCGAAATAGGAAAACCTATGTGAATCCGCCCGGCACTTCAAAAGTCATTAACATCGATAACTTTATATGTTACATAAAAATATATTATTTTTCTAAAATCTTGCGTCTTATTTCCGTAAACATGTTTCCAAACTGGAAAAAATACTGGAAGATTATTGATTGACCGTGTGTATAGATGAATGGAATATGGTCCGGGTGCGGTAAAAAAAAACTCAAAAATAAGCATATTTTTTGATTTATTTAATTTAAATTAATTAAATTTTTAAAAAAATTCTTTAAATTTTTTTTTTCCTTTTTTTAACTATAGTGTTTGTATCTTTTTTAGCCCTGACGAAGCCCTGCAACGTGGGGCGAAACGTTGGCTCAATAAAATAGCGCAATTCTACTATTTGAGTTTTTTTTTACCGCACCCGGACCATATTCTATTCATGGAAAAAATATAGTTCATCTTATCTCCTTAAGTTAATTATCAAATTCTTTTATATTTTATTACTACTAATTTTCGAGAAAAAAAAATGAAACCTACTTTAGAGAATTATTTTTGACTTCAAATTTTCGAATTAAATTTTTTTGCAATCACAATACTTCCCGTAAAAATTTGAAAATTAAATTCAGCTTAAACAATTCTCGTAATTTAATACTAAATAATTCATCTTAACTTCTATTATCTAACTCTAAGCTGTGTTTGAGAAAATCAGCTATTAATATAACATAATTTTGATCATAGGATCTACAGTGAATTAAATGAATGTAGCTGCAATCGCAAATATTTCGATAGGACCTGACCAGGTCAGATATATTATATTGAGCAACTAAAAGGGAGAAATTATTACTTGAGGTTGGCAATGAATAGAATATCGGAAGTAAATTCAGCAAGCATCGAAAGATAGCAAGAGGGTCCCGTATAATACGGCCATATATTTTGACCCTTCCAACCAGGCAAAGTTTTAGATACCAGTGGCCAGTGGACTGGGTTAACAAGGACTTATTTTTTTTTTATCTTACACTATCGGGGAATAATATTAAATAAAATTATAGATTTAAAAACTTCAAAATTATTTATTTTATTAGGTTATTTATAATGTAATTAAAATCTCTAATATTTTTTAATATTTTTTTATTTTTAATTCAACTGTTAAACTACCCAAAAATTAAGCCCTTTATTTTCCATTACTTGAACACATCTCTAAGCAAATAATTTGAAACCTCACACCAAAATATGATCAAGGCACTCACCATCCTTTTTTTTTTTTTAAGCAAACCTTCCAAACATTTTTAAAATTTTATTTTTAACATTTTATTAAACTGATACATGCAAAAACAAAATTAAAAAAGATATTTAAAAATAATAATGTGAACTGCTACAACCCATGAGGGTCAGAGTTCAGTATTTTGTGAGGAAGTAGGATTTATTCAATCAATCCCTACCAACAAGCCCCTGTAGGGCTTCCAGACCAACCAACAGAATTGACTCATGGCTGTAATAACAGAATAATTATCTGCTACTACTGGGTTCGAACCTGCCTCCTTGGAGTTAATAGTGCTCAACACACTGAACTAACATGCTCTACTTATTTAATTTATAGGGAATTTAAATTATTTAATAAAATTTGTTTTTCCTTTTGTTACAAAGAACTTAAAAGTGATATTAATAATAGAAAGAGAAAAATTCACCATGATGCAATTTTCAGATTATTTAAGTTGAAGAAAGACATCTTTAAATTAGGTCAGACTCTTTTTTCTTTACAACGGAAGTTTGTCTGTTAATAATGTTTCAGCTGTCCTAGCCATTATCAGGTACATCATCTAAAAGGAAAACACATATTGCGCTATCAAAGGCACAAAAACAGCATAAGGGCATAAAGCTTTATCGAGTTTATATTGAATCTATACCTATTTTAACCATTTCATTTAATCTAACACCAAAAATATTATATATCCATAAAATATTTCATTTTGTAGCTTTACTAAGAGATGTTTATGAAAGAAAATAACCAAATCTTATGACAAATTTCTATGGAAAAAAATTAATAATAAATTATTACCTACACTAGATTAATCATAATAAAAAAATTATTTATATAAAGAAGAAACTGCTCCTGAAAGGTAACAAAAAGTGATTGAAATAATAAGAAAATATTGACCACAATGTGCCTGACAACAGAATTAATTTAACCACAAGGTCCTTATGAGTATTCCTAAAAAGTACTGTAACCAATACATAGTAATCCCACATCTTAAATTAAATCATATAATAATAAAACGAATATGCTTAAAAAAACATTAAAATCCAGTACCAAACTAAATATGTTAACGAGCAATTATGTTGATGGTCATGTGATTTAGCATTTTTTAATCCTTTTAGATCATGTAACTGAGGATGGCATGATCTACAGAAACGTGAAAATAAAAACAAATGTAGTAAATAAAAAACAGCTCAACTTGATTTAATTGAATGTCCATATTTTTAAGGGATCCACGGAATTCCATATTTTAATTTATTTGTTTAAAATAAATGAAAATCAAGACATTCCAACATAGCTTAATTTTACATTTCATCGATGAATTCTTCAAGCAATATTTTATAGGAGATTACCATTTCTAAAAAATTTATTCGGAATATAAACGACACCATTACAGAAGGAGAGCCCATGGGGGAGAGGGGAGGAATCATCATCCTCAATATTTAAAAAGCTGAAAGGTAGGAAATTTCGAGGTTAGTGAACCTACTTCAAAGAGCGAAAATTGTCGTTTAACATTATTCAAAGTGGTTGTGATACACAAAATTATTTATAAACAATATTTTGAGATGCGGTTTTTCAAAAATGTATTATAAAATAGTGAAAACTTCCGAACTCTGGAAATCCGATCAAAATTGTATGGAAACTTAGTAGATTTCCCAGAACTCCTATTGATTTGTTGCAGGTCCCCTCTCCTCTGAATACTATAAACAATATAAATGAAATATTTTTCCTATATATAATGAATTACTCTCCGACTTTTTATGTTATTTATTATTTTTTAGTCATTCAGAATCAATTTGTTTCCATAAATTCTAATTATAAGTATAAAAATGGAAAAAATAAATGAGGAGAAGCATCATTTATCTATGTTAGTCATTCAATCTATCCTTCACTAACATAAGCTGGAGAGCAATGAAAATAAAATTAAAAACATAATACAATTTTAATTAAAAAGTTTTTAGTCAAATTTCAAGGAGCTTCTCAAAAATATTATGGAATTGATTCCTAAATGAACAATCAGAGCAACAAACATCCCCCCCTTTTTCTTTTGTTCAAATAAATTATATCCATTTTTGTTTGGATTCCAAATTGTTTCAAACATTCCTTATTAAAATATTAAAAGTCCAAAGTTTTGGCCAACCTGGCTATCATCAAGGAAAATGTTAACTATAAATTAACACCTATAAAACTATATAAATTAACACCTCACATCCAACTATTAAACTATTAAAATTTTTTGCAGGGCATTCTACCCATGTTTCATAATTTTAGTCAAATTAAAACTTTTAATTACAATTTAGCTTACATTATTGATAAATTAGTGATAATAATGTAAGATAAATTGTAAAAAACATAGGTTAATTTCACTAAAATTAGTAGAGTGGAGTAGAATAGCCTATAAAAAATGTTAATAGTTAGATGTGTAATTAATGAATAATTAATTTATAGTTAAGATTGCCCTTAAGGATGGTCAGGCTGGCTGAAACTTTGTACTTTTAAAAGATTAATAAAAAGTGTTAGAGATTTAAAAGGATTCAATTAGTTTTATTTAACCCCTTGAATTGTACACTCGAGTTGATTCGAGCGCGCTAAACAGGCCAAACTGTGCACACTCAAGACAATTCGATCGGCGTTATTTTATGCTACTATATTTTTTCTCACTCGACTATAATTCAGAATTTAAAATAACAATGTGATAATAATAAAATAAATAACAATGATTTATTCTCTGAAATAATCCTCAATATATAGCTTTAGCCTATGTTTACACGACCGATATCAAAAATTAAAATTAAAATTTTGATTATTTGAATATGTTTTAAATTTTTTTGCCAAGACAATCTTCTAAATTGTGTTTTTTACATAGACAAAAAATTGATTTTTTTTCACCGTGTTTTTTCAAAAAAACTGTGTTAAGGGGTTAAATAATAAAACCAGTCTCAAAGAAGTAATAAGATAATATATAAAATAATTTTCCTCTTAAGGATATCGACCAAATATTACCCATGTCCTGGAAATTTTGATATAAAATTGAAAATACTACCAGTTAGTCTTACAACTATTTAAGCTGAATCTGGTCAGAATCATATAACATTATTATTAAATTAAATAAATAATAGAATAACCCTTTTTAGCGAACCTGATAATCAAATAATCAGTCAATGCTTAAAAGAAAAAATATTAGAAGTGGCTTTAATAATAATAATCAAAATAATATAGTCTGTGGAAATAATAATATATCTAATCAGGTATAATATTAAAATCAATGAGATATAAGCAATCAGGTTCAATCAACATCTTGGTTATGTAATATTTTAATTAATTAGTTGCATTGATTTCAGAGCTACCTTTCACAGCTTTTTTTCATTATTTATTTCAGCCAGAAAATAAAACAAAAACATAAAATTATTTATTTAGTATTGCAAACCACTAGGACAAATTACTGGCTAAGAATAGTTTAAAAGCTATTAGTGACTAATATCCCTCTGTTAGATGAGATCCGTCAACCTACTGGAGACAACTCATCCCTAATATCAGGCTGGTAACCCTGCACTTGTAGATACAAGCATAGATTTCAAGTTTCTATTAGACAATATGTGAGAAAAATTTATTAGGAAGCCATAAAAAAATACAATAATAACGTTTCATAACAATAAAACTTTATAATGTCTTATTATTAAAGATAATATGAGTTGCTTCATTTCATGCCTCTAAAAGCGATTCTCTTAAGTCCCAAACCTTCCCCTATCCTAAACCTCTGCCAAACGAACCATTGAGGGGAATAAAAAACTCGTAGTTCAACAGAGGCACAAAAGAGCTGCGGATGGTAAATAATGGGCACCTTTACTGGTCGTACTGATACCAAGGACCTGCCAAGAAGACAAAGTGTGGCCTGTCTTAGAATACAGAATTGTCACAATTTTTTTTTTCAAAACATTTGTTCAAAATTGGTGTCTTTAAGAGCTCACTCTGCAAGCTTTCCCAGCCGGAAGAAATGAAGTTGGCCCACTTGGAAACTTATCCATTACTAAAAGACATCATAATAATATTACACAAGGGGAAACTATCAGGGTGAAAAAAAACTAAATTATGTTGGGTTGGAAGAGCATAGATGGCCAAAGTGCCTTGTATTTTGGCATAATTAGAAAACAAAAATTAATAAAAGAGTTGCTTCAATTAGAAACCATTAGCTTATGCATATTTTTTTTTTTTTTTTTTTTTTTTTTTTTTTTTTTTTTTTTTTTTATGGGGACGGAATTTTCATTCAATCAATTCTGATAATAAAGCACTTATAGCACTTTAGAAATTATGAAACTATGGGCAGGAAACAATATCTAATTTAAGATGACTCGTACATTAATTTATATTATTCAGAAAAATAACAAAAAAGTAAATTAATTAATTCTTTTTTCAATATTCAAGAAAAATAAAAGAACCAAAAAAACTAAAAATGACTGTTTCAAAAATAGTTAAGGCTTTTCTAAATTCCAGATAACAATAATTTAAAAAAATATTGATTGAATTTCTATTAAATTTCAAAACATAACATTGCCGATATAATTTGTAGCCTTCTGAAAAATGCTTCAAATATTTAAGTTTAAGAAAAGACTAAGATAAAATGTGTGAACAGAAAGTTATCATTTGTTTTTTTAAAAAGAATTAACAAAACTGTAACAGAAAACAAAAATTTAATTTTATAAAAATTTATTACATAAAAAATTCAAATTGTAAATAACTTCACATAATTGATAACATAACTTCACATTGGAGTGGGATGTGATAATTATGATGCAGAAATGCAGGCTATCTGCTTTGCGATGGAAGCCACTATTGAATGCAATGACAACATGGTAATCTTCAGCGACTCCCAAGCCGTAATACAAAAATTAACAACACCAGATGCCGCAGAGTCACCCACGGAAGAAAAGTGCAGAAACATGGCTGCTATCATGAAGAAAAGAGGAAGGGCTATAGCCCTGCAGTGGATACCAGGCCATGTTGGCATAGACGGTAATGAGCAAGCTGACAAGTTGGCTAAACTTGGTTGTGCAGAGAATCAGCCTGTTCTACCACTTTCCTACAGAACAGTGAAATCACTTATAAGCGCTTATAATAAGGACAGGACAAGTGCTAGACACAAAGTTCAAGCGGAAGGAAAGAAGAGGGAGAGCCTACTGGATAAGGAAAAAATAATCCCAGGCAATCTTAGCAGAGCTGAGAGAGTGGCCTGTTTTCGGCTAGTGACAGGACATGATCTGCTCCAAAAACACCTCCATCAAATTGGCATCGTAGATTCCCCGAAATGTCCTCTATGCAACATGGGGGACATGGATGGGGACCATCTTTAGGCGTGTGTTGGTCTGGTGGATGTTGAGGGAGATACGGATGAACTAAGAGGACGAATAAAATTGTATTGGGCTGCGAGAAGGAAAATGGCGTAATAGCCCATTTTCTGTGGCGTAGGGAAAAAAAAAAAAAAAAAAAAAACATAATTGAGAAAACCTACTATTATTAAAAAATAAAAATTCTAATCTTAGGTATCATAAAAATTTCTCGAATAATTGTTAATTATTAAAAGTTCTATAAAAATTAATTTACTCATTATCAGTATATTATGGCCTTTTGGTCCGGAAATCTGACAAATGGAAAAGAACAATTTCTTCAAAGATTTAAAGGAATGTCCTTCGCCATAGGTTCCTGTTTTAATTAAGTTCTTGAATTATTCAAGGTTTTGTAAGTTGAACCCAACATTTTTACATTTAAGCATAAATAATACCAAAACCAAGTATATGAATTTTAAAGAAATGTCTTGTACAAACAACAGTGTGAAAGTTGTATTAGAAACTTAAATACTTGAACTTGTATTAACATACTTCAGATCACAGGTAACCTGGAAGTAAACTGTCACAGAACAGCAGTAGAAATTATAAGCAGAATAATAGTCCCCAATAAGTGTTACTCTAGTAGGAAAAATCTCATTTCAAGTTAACTAAGCTCAAGGAGAACAGAGATAACTTTATATAAAACATTTATCAAATCTGTGCTAAATTATGGTACAGAAACCTGAAGTACCAGGTACCTGAGAGTACCAGAAAAAGTATCTCAAACGTGAGAGACAACAAAATTCAGATTTTCAAGAAAAAAGTTTCCTGATGAATCTAAAACTTAATTATAACAAAGTATTAAACGAAATATAATGATAATTTCTATTTATCGCAAGAATTATCAGTTCAAATAATGATACTGATATATAAAACGAGAACCGTCATATCAGAAATAAAATATTTACAAATGATTGTAGAAAATACTCAAAGATACCGAATGTAATTCACAAGGAAAATATTTTTCATTGCACATAAAAATACATGTATGCATGTGGTAATGGATTTCAGTAGATAATTTTATGCCTTATTTTCAAAACTACAAAATATAAAAAGATTTTATAGATATTGTGGTGATAAATCTCTTTGTAATATAGTTATTTTTAAAACTACATTTTTATTAAACAAAACATTTCATAAATCTTACCCCATCATCATATCCTAATACCTCTGTGTAACAATTTTATCCCTTTAACAATAACAATTTCAACATATTTAATAATATGAAGAGATTGTTATTGTTAAATGGGTAAAATTATTAAAAAGAAATATTATGACCTGATGATGGGAAATGACAACTCCCAACCATTGTTTTATTTTTTTTAAATAATTGTGATTTTACAAATAAATATACTAGAAGATTTATCACCATAATATCTATGAAATCTTCCTATTAATTACATCAAGAGCAGAACAGATTTTATTTCCCACCAAGAAAATGAACCAACATGCCAAGGAAAGAACAAGGTTTTACCTGTTATACAGGGTGTCCCAATATAAATTGGTTCTCATGCTTTTCATGACCAAATGGCTAATCTAATAAAAAAAATCCAAAGGAAAAAGTTGTAGATCTACTTTCATAGTTTCACCAACCACTGTTACTTTTTAATTATGGCATGAAACCTGCCACGACTAACGTGTGGCAAAATTATCATTGCCAGATAATACCTTCTTTTTAATATTCTCGTTAGTAGTCATTAAAAGTTATAAAAAACCTTGCAAAAAGGATTTCAATAGCTTTCATATTGAAAGATTTAAGGCATTTTAGAATCTTATATTCTCAAAGTCATTTTTATTTTCCAGGTTTTTTATACAATGGAATCTTGAGTTAGGACACGTTATATTTATGTTTATATTTGATCCCTTTTTAATTAAAAGTTTAGACAAATTTGCATGTGTAATATTTTTTTTTCCAACAAACCTGAAAATGTAGTTTCTGCAATTATTTATCCAAAATTATGAAAGAGGTATTGAAAATATTAATATTTTGAAACCAGAGCAACAGAAAAACGCCCAAGAAGGAGACCCAGAATACAATGGAAAGATTACAACTCCAAAGTGGGAGAGAGAAGAGAAAAAAATTGGGATGCCATGAGAGTGCTGGCTCGGGATCGAGAGGCTTGGTTTGCCTGGACAGAGGCACCTCCACGCTGAAAGGTACTAAGGAGGAAGATAAAGAAGAAGAATAATTCAAAATACCTATTGATTTAACAACTGAAATACTGATTTCAATAAGTGTTACAAAATACGAGATGGCTAGTTCTTCTTTTGTCCCTAGTGCCCATTACACTCCCCGAAGACAAGCAACAAAAAAATATTCACCAGAATTCAATAAAATATTTCAATTAGTGTAAATGTAGCCATGTCTTGAAGATATTAAAAGTTTCATCAATTAACAGTAAATGAATGGTACTCATCACCTTAAGGATTAATCCCTAAAGTCTCTCAGGGATTAATGAAAATCACCATGTTTCTTTAATTATATTATACAAAGTTTGTAAAGGTGTTTTAACCTAAGAAAGGGTCCATTGAGTCATGGAATGTATATTATTTTGAAAGTAAGGAGAACCAGTAAGTAACCAAAAAATCACTATCGAGAAAAATGGCACTACAAAAAAACTGTTAAAATATGGAAGCCATAATAACTAAAATGAGATTCAATGTTCCAGTTTTTAAAATCATAAAAATTTTCAGTTCATACAATCAATTATCTTTCCATAGTACTGGAAAAATCATTTCAGAAATTAGTTTTGTGCCTTAAAAAAGGGAAAACAATTAAATGCTATGTCTCATTATTGTTTCATTTTATGAAAGGCCTGAAAAAATAACAATACTATTAAGAATAAAAAATTCTAAAATAGAGCAAATCCATAAATTCTGAAGATATTGGATAAAAGGAACTATTTTATGTGGGATCGCTCATAACTTTTTTACGAGTATAGATGGGTTTATTAAAAAGTAGGTGTTATCTGCAAACGTCATGTTTTCTCAGTGTCTTAGTAACACGTGTGGCATTGTTGATAAAAAGCAATATCGAATGGTGAAACTATAGAAGTAGACCAACTACTTTTTCCTTTAGCATTTTTTTATTACATCATCCATTTGGCAGTGAAGATCATTTTACCAATTTATATTGGACACCCTATATAGTATATATAAATGTCTTGACACCTCTCTTCAATAACTAAACATAAATCTAATTGTAGATGTTTCGAATTGTTTGAATCACAAAAATTTGAAATGAGAGACCAAAAAAAAATAATTTGTAAGAAGCAATAAAGAACGAATCTTCAAGCAGTTGAATTAAGGCAAACAAGATTTAAAAAGAAAAAAATATATATATTAATATATATTAGTCAATAATTTTGCTTGAAATAAGTGTACTGAATTACTGGAAATATATTACACACTAGTATCAAAATAGTATCCACTTAAAAACTATGATCTTTGTTATCAATCATTAATCAGGAATCCACAAACAAACTTACATTAAAGCAACAACACAAATTTACTTTTCTTGGGTTTTAGTATATTAAAAAATCTGCTTTCTTGATTTACACGACTTTTTCTGTAAAAAGTAAATATATGACTAACTATGTTTTTCTAAATTTTTGATGTAATATTCTCTTTGACTAAAAATGCTATAAGCCATTTTTGAAAATTTACCCATTCCCACATAAAATCTCAAGTATCCTAATACCCCTTAATATTATAATTAGAAAGATTAAGCTTTCTTAATTTAAATAATAAGATATAATTATGTAAAATATTTCATGAAGCGAGTATCGAATTTATGAACAAGAGTTGAATTGAGTTCAATAACAAAGTATAATTATGATCATTGCTCTTAAAGTTAAATCATAAGGAAATTTAAAAATTATTACATCATAATTAACTATTAATTAGTACACCTCAATCGTATAAAAATATTCTTTATTTGGCTTTAAAGACCAGTTTGTACAAACTATACCTAATATACAGATGGAGTAACTGAACTCATAGGAATGTTAAATATCCGAGTAGATTTTAACTGGGGACTGATAGACAAATTCTGCTTCTTTAAAAACAGTAATGTGTCTCCACTTAAATTATAATTTTCAAAAATGAAAATTCATTGTATAACTGTAATTCTTTTTGGAAGGGTAAGTAAAAATAAAAACATAGTTCTGAGAAAACTTTCCACTAACTGCTAGTAGATGTGAATTCACTGTTATTAATAAAGAAAATTTTGATTTTTAATATGATCGATTGATTTCTACTTTCAACTAAATACATCTCCATCATTGTGAAAAATTATTTAAATAGTTATTTAAAATAGAACGCAAATTATGCCATACAATTAATGTAATTATTTCAAACTAAATTTTGAAAAATACAAGAATTAAGTGTTTTCTACCTTAAGTTGAGCCCAAGTATTATCAATGTTAGAAATATGTGCATTCTTCAATCTTCTTTGAAGAATAATTAATAACATATAGAAAAATGTGAAAGCTACACTAGACAATTTATGGGAATAATACAATTTTAAACTAGCTTTAACCGATTAACATACACTTAAAATAATTAGGAACAAAATGGTAGAACTGCTTAAGTCAAAATACTGTCCAGTTTAAGCAGTTATGTTTAGTATGCTATTAATGTTTCAAAAGAAAAATAGTATAATTTGTTTTATTTAGAATAATTATAATAAATCATTAATTCCATATATTTAAATTTTAAATAAATAAACGTACAGATAAAAAAAAAGCTAGAAATGTAGGATTGTTAATAAGGACGGTGCCTAGCGGTGGAATAAGGAACTACTCGAGGTGTGTCCTGTGCTTCACTCTACCGGGCTAAGCAGTGACTATGTGGCTGCGTCAAAGCTGTGTAGCCATTTCGCATATGCGCTAAAAACAATTCAAATAGAATAACAGAAAAAAGAAAAAAACACAGAAATCGTTCCAGGCTTATATAGCTTGTTAAGAAATACTTACAATCTAAATAAATAAGTAAATATAAACACATTCAATCACATTATTTTCATTTCAGTAAAGTATCTCCACTAAAATATTTATAGGGATGAAGTTAAAACTTCTGATGCTAATTTTACACAAGTATTTAATATTCCATGACCATCTCTATTAGTTTGAAACTAAATGAATATATTGAAGAATCCTTTTCTAAAATTTTCACAACAGATCTGTTGTTCATCTAAAGTGAATGCATTTTTCACAAACTGCAACTGTACAAAATGAATACATTTTCTTATCAAGATACGAGTATTGACAGACAATGTTGGAACTTGTAAATTTCAACCGAAGACCAACAAAAAACATTTGACAGAAAACAAAATAACTGAACCAGTGATATTGGCTTCAATACAAGCATTCGAAACATTACCATTGACTAATAGAAAAAAAAAAGTTATAAAATCACTTTTTATAGATCTTCAGTAATATTTGCCATGGACAAACAAATAAATTGTGCAAGCAATGTTGGTCTTGTAATGGTTAGGCAACCAGTTTGTACATTAGGGTTTAACTAAACTAATCATCATTTTGAAAAAAACAATTGGTTCCATTAAAATTATAATGAAACTCTAGCATGGGAACAAATTGAATATTAATATGAGGTTTGATAAAATTTAATTGAAGACATGAAAGTATGAAAGTGCTACATGATATTTTAGGAAACATAGCGATTTTTGCTTAGAAGAATATTATAAACAAACTCTTCTATATATTTTCTTGTTTAATTTTCATAAACATTAAATTGTGATATTTTTTAAAAATTTTAAATTGAGTTTTCTGGGCTAATATAGAAATAAATAAACCTCGAATTCAATTTGATTCATATATTTGTAACATTATACCTTAATCCACTCATCTCTTCAATTATAAGATACAATTGTTTATATTTCATATATGCCATATGTTAAACATAAGAAAATGATTTATGGCTTTGCAGCAGCAAAAAATTCAATAAATATAATTTTTTAAGTGAATTAAACATTTAAAAAATAATCAGTGAACTATTGATGTGGTGGCTGAATTCACTTTTTCTATCAACAGTAGTGCATTTTACATTTCACTACTATACTTAACTCAAAATGTCACTTATATCACTCTGAAATTACCCTCTTCATCTCAAATCTGCCCTATATATTGATGTTGAAAGACATAAGGGTAATAAACAACAACAAAACAAAAGACCTTACGTATCAAGGAAACTCATTTCATAGAAAAGTAAACGTTTGTTTTATTTAAAAAAATAATTTTTCTATTTTAATGAACTGTCAAAAATTTTTAAAAATTTCTTTATACTTTCTTAATCTATTTTACGATTTGGTGATTTTAAGAGAGAAAAAAAAAATTAGATACTAAGGCTAAAAGTTTTTCTTAATACACTTTTATTTCATGTAAATTTTCTTAATTTTTAAATATCAATTTGTCTTATTTGTGACGATTAATGGTCATAATCATTCCTCTTCTACTGCTCATTTAGAGTTAAAATTTTGAAATACAAACTGGACCAAGCTCCACAATTGTATCCACTCCACTCCACCAAGTTCAATTTTCTTTTTCTAATCCATAACTCTCTTACATGCTCTCAAGTGCATTAGGGTATTCCCTTGGGCTCTCACCTATCAACCTCAGCCAAATATATCATTTGTGAAAGAGGACTGGTTTTCGGTCTTAAGGCATGTAGAAACTCACCTCAGAGAGTTTTATTTTTTACTACATTATTGATTAGCTTGACCAAATATGCTATATTATGAAAGCAGCCTCTTTTGGTTTCTATTTTCATGTTTCAGAGGAATCTGTTTTAGTTTTTATTCTACTTCTGAGCTTCAGATTTATTGCACAGATTTTGGGGGAGTACATTAATATTGGGAAAAAATGAGGATATTTATTTATTTATCACCCTACCCTGCCTGTGAAGCAATATGGG
Source organism: Halyomorpha halys (assembly GCF_000696795.3). Classification (NCBI taxonomy): domain Eukaryota; kingdom Metazoa; phylum Arthropoda; class Insecta; order Hemiptera; family Pentatomidae; genus Halyomorpha; species Halyomorpha halys. Next base: position 817,888 of record NW_027105168.1, on the reverse strand, counting down.
TGTTCGCAGCAGTGTGTTACTATTTACATCATTTTCAATAGCTGTGCCCACAGCTTGATCTTCTACAAATAATCCTCTTCAGTCCTGTTTGGGAGGCCTAGCTGGTGCAGCTTCTTGTCTCCTACCCAAGGAGAAGTGAGTAAAGCCCACAGCTTCCTTCCACCCATACACAAAGGCCTTGTTGTACGGGTAGTTTTTTTGTCATCAGCTGAAGGGTCGCTCTCCATCAGAAGGTACAGCCCTGTCACTCTTATCTTCTAGGCTCTCAATGCCTTATTGGCGGTACAGGCGAGTTAGACATGCATAAATGAGGATTTATGAATTTTACCTTATATTCCAGAATTTTCTATTTAAAACATCCTTTCAGACCTTCTAGATCTAATTAAGAATCTTCTTACTCTTTTTGAATTGGGATTATTAATGTTTTAGTCTCTCAGCCTGTTTAACAATAATGAATAAGATGGTGTTTACTGTGCATGTATGAGGAATCATCACTAGAGATTTTAAAGGATTTATATAGGCTTTACTCTTTGTATGGTTCTGGAATTTGTATTCAAAAGGTTAGGTATTCACACCAGCTCAAATTCTTGGTTTTATAGGCAATATAGACATAATGGACAGAAGTAAGACATTTGGAACTATGGAAAAGAGTTATGACTGTGAATGAGGTAAAAATAAAATACATGATAGCAGGACTGGACGGAAAGGATCAACAAGAGACCCAGAATGAAATTTTGTTCGTTTTAATCAGTAAATTAATTTATTTATTTAGGATCTCAGGTGAGCTCAGAAAATGTGGAGGGAGATCCTTTGAAGAGGTTTAAGACCAGTTTTCAGGGACAGAACAAATTTAGATTCCAAGGGGGGCACGCTATGAAATATTGCCTGTATCGAGTATGAACGTGGAACCATTTGGAACAGTTACAGGTACCCTTATCAGGCCCAATAAATGCAACTGTATACACAAGGAGTTTGAAATAATTTGGGGTCTGACCTCCATGGAAATTCTTTAAAAATATTCTCTAATGGATAAGTGACATCACCTTTTTTTTCTTTTTTTTGGGAGGGGCATTTCTTAAATTTTATTTTTGAGTTTGAAAGATGCTTTTAAATTGTTACATTAGGAAAATTGTTATTAAAATAATTTTACAAACTGTCTATTTTTATGTTAGAAGAAATTTTAATATTTAATTCTAATGTGTTAACAATGAATAAAAACATGTATTTATCAAAGATATTAAATTTATTTCCACTACTTTATCCAACTACTTAAGTAACTTAATAACCTAAAATGCAAAATATTGGTTTATAAGTGATGTTACTGAATATAATTTTTGTTATTTGTATTAGCTCTTTGGCAAAACTCCCCTACCTGTCATGATCCTTGAATACAGTTCAGGTTAGATGTTAATGAATTTGTTTTGTTCTCCCTTTCCAACATCAAAGAACCCTATTATTTTGTTAAGAACATTACACTGGGTAATAAAACTACAATTGTTATCATAAAGAATTTTTTCTTGAGACAAAATACCGAATTGACTGACCTTCCCCCTTTCATTAGTATTAATGGGGAATGGCTAACATTCTAGGGCTTACGTGCACCCCATCTTTATATCTGACCTTGCGAGCAAGCATAATAATATAGATGTAATCAAATAAACAAAGTATGTTAGGCTGGACAGATGGAGCATTTTTTACATGAATAGACTGGAATATAACATAAAAATAGAAATATAATCACTTTACCCATTACCCATTGAACAATAGATTTATTGACAAAATTACAAACATGTATAATATATATGAGTAACATATGTATAATTTCACTAAAAAATCTTATATATAGTACTGTATACATTAAAATAACCAAAAATCAAACGAATTCGACATAATTACCATAAAATTATTTTTATTTGTTTTATAAATCAGAAATATTCTGAATTTATGGGTTGTATAAATCGAGTGTTAATGTTGAATGTGTTATAAATAAAATTAATTAATGTATTTTATTTTTTTATTTTTCTAGGATGTGTTTCGTAAAGATATCTCATGAAAACATGACAACTTAAGAATGAATATATTTATAAAAGTTAGATATATACCTACTTATAAAAGCCTCTATCATATAATGAAATAAAAAAAAAGCTATATAGTTTTTTTTAATTATTAATTTTCTAAAAGTATGTCGAACTAATACTAACTCAATATATAACCTATCCATGGATTAAATCAGAAGAATGACAAAAAAAAGAATATCTTAGAATGGATCCCAATCTAAATGATTAGTAATGCCTTAAGGACCGAGCTTTGGGAGTTCCTTTCAGGCAATTTGAATATTTAATACATGAGAGAAGCCATTAGATCCTCTGTCGATACCTAACATTTTGTGATATAGCAATATATCTCTATGGTTTATATAATAAAATGTTACATGTTATCTAACATTTCTATATTTTTCAATAATTTTACATAATATTTGAATAAGATACAACATTAAATAATTCTTAACCAAAAATTTTACCTCTACATTAATATTATCTTTATTTAAAAGATTACATTGGACATTTTTTTAACGTCATGGGAATTGATGGATACCTTCAGAGCTTCTTATTTTTCAAGTTTTAAGTTCACAATTATACGTTTTTAATAAATTAAAAATTGCTAGTATTGTATGAAAATAGATGGATATTAAGAGTTCTTTTTATGTTAGTTTGTTGTCACTCACATAATTAAATGTAAAAATACACCATAAACATTAAAGGTATATAAGCTTAAATAGAAAATCAATACATAATCCACTAAAGATTGAATAAAAATTAATTTGGAAAAAATCTAGAAAATTTATTACACTTTATTTCACTTCTTTATTTTAATCGATAAAATATTCATTATTTTTACTTAAATCTGTCTTGGTTTGGAGAAATAAGTTTAATTTTCTTTACTAAAGTTAAGAAATTGATTAAAACAAATCAATGAAATCACTGATTCATTGCTAATAGATACTTCAAGACTGTTAAAAAACACTTCTAAGAGATAGTAGATAGATTTTGTGTGTTTATTATTCACAATCTTATGAATATGTTGCAGTTATACTGGAGTTACAGAGAGAAACCAAGGGTTCGGGAAATGAATTTTCATGGACCTCCATCGAATATTAAAATCACCACTAGAATCCCTCCTCCTCTTTTATAATATATGCAACAGAGATATGTAAAGATATTACTTAGTAAGTTGCAAGGCAAATAGATCTGGTAGGATTAAAACATAAATAGCAAACATGATCTTAAAAGAAAGCCTAGAGAAATATGAGACCAGTAATAATATAGTTAGCCACCATAAGATCTTAAAATATGAGAAAATGCATATACATGGTATAAATCAATACTTCTTTTGATCCTTTTGATAGTTAGGACAGTATGGGCTTGGAGATGATAAAAAAATATATATAAGTTTTGAAGACAACCCCAGAGAGACCACCAAAAAGGTCCGGAAATGTTTATGAATGAAGGGGGATAATCTGGAGAAATAATAGAAGCTAGAAAATCAAGCTTGACCAACTAGTGAATACCAGGTGGTTTGGGTATATTCCTGATAAAACATTATACAAGGATGTTTTATCAGGAATACACCCACAGCATTAGAGGAAATAGAGGTAAAACTGTTCAAAACAACTAAGTACAATAAAGAAGACCTGTATTATGCCAAGCTTTGAGATAGATGAACCAGATGTTAAGATATGAGAATACCACAAAGAGGTATTTGTTGGAGGCCACTTTGCTATAAAGTATGTATAATAAAGTAAGTATCACTTATAATAGTTCTTTTCTATAGACCATGACACCTCCCTTTCTTGGTCCATCTTTTCCTCATTTAAAAACACATAGTTTACAAAAAAACCTTATTACCTACAAAGATTGTAGGTTATAAAGTTAAATAAATATTTGAATTGAAAGCACTTTTTAATAAATAGTGGAGTACTTTTCAGATAATGAAAAATAATATTACTCTCCTGTCATAAGTAACTATCCATTTTTTTAGAACATGAAGCTTGTTGTAACTGCGCTATATAAGCCTGGATCAATTACCGCCTTGAAGAGAAGGAGGACTGACCTGCTTGAATTGTCGGATGGCTCCGTTGATCCTCAAGGAGTCGGCCGCTATCATGGCGATGCCGTCCCCGGGCTCCCTGAGCTGTCGTAGGGAGGCGGTTGGTGCGGGCCCATGGTGGGGACAGCAGTGGCAGGCCTCGGGCTGCGAGCTTTGCCTGATAATTCGAGAACTCGGGGTCAGCAAGACCGGGGGTGGCATCTGCTGGTTCGAGCGGACACTCTCCCGCGAAACCGAACGCGCCATACCGTGGGATTTCCTCCGCTCGCAATAGCACCTGCAACAACATAAATTGACCAACATAATATTTGCAAAACATGTTACAAACTGCAAAACTTATTATGCCTAATGAAAATTCTACATTTTGGTTTAAAATAGTTTTGAGTAAATTAATAATCTATTGAAGATGGGTTTATATGATCCCTTAGCAGCTTAATACTATTCGTTCGTATTTTCAGTGTTACCAACGTTAGACGGTAAGCTAGAATAAGATAGAGGAGGGGGTAACTGTGACAGGTCTTCTGACGTTATCACAACGCTGGAAGGAACTTGTGTGTTGTAGAAAAGGAAGGATGTTGACATAACAACCTTAAAATGCTTCGTTAGTACATCCAGAACTGCGCCAAACACACTTGCTATCTAGGACCTGAGTGATTCTGAAGGAGATTCCAACCTAATGTATTCATGTGGAGTATTAACTTCGAGTGCTGCCTGACATTGCTATTAATGGCGTTACAGATTATTTCTGTTTTACAATTTTATTGATCAAAACTTACATTTACTAATATTTATAATATTGGATAATTATATACACATTAACAGATAATAATAAGTACGTGTTGAGCACAATACTCCATTATCCCCTTAGGGATCTTGCATTCAAGTATTTACTCACACCTTTAGTTGCAGTTTCCTACTTCTTTCCTAATTTGAAGCCATTTGTAGGTAAGACATTTTATTATTTCACTTTTTATTTAATTTATTTAATACCAGATCGGCCTGGTGGGCCTTACAGGGTTTCTTATAAGTTACCTTTTTTTGTTAACAATCGATTATAGGGAGGGGGTATAGTCTCATACAAAAGATACCCCTAACTATATACAACGTTATAATTAAAAAAAAAAAAAGAAAAAATAAATAGATAAAAATAATAATTCTTGTTAAAACAGAAAAAGTAAAGTTAATAACAAAAATAATGACATTTGTAGACCTAACAAAACAAACAATTGCCCACAAATGGGTAAAACAAACAAACAAGTTAATTTGAAAAAAAAGGACGAAGAGAAAAAATAATTAAATAGAAGTAATGTGAATAATAGAAGTGATAAATATAGAATTTATAACAGAATGTTCTGAAGCAGTTTCAGATTGAGGTTGGGTTTCCCAAGTTGTAGGTCACTGCTCCTTTAACTGCCGGTAAATAGGAGCAGAACTTTATGAACCGTTTCTTGATGTATTCTATTATTCTACTGGTACTGGTAATGGTGGGGTGAACAAGTCCGGCAAGTGGGCCTATTTTTTGTTATCCCCAAGGCAGACCAATGGAATGGCTCTTATATGTATTTTATTGCTCTATATCGAACCTTTTCGACTTTCTAATGAAATTCAAAAGGGTCTTTTAAGTCTGCAATGACCTGTAAGAACTCCTAAACTATTATTCTAACTTTACTATTGTAATATTCATATTTATATTATTTAGGCCATGGCCTAGTTTCATGATATTTGGTTCTTTAGGCCAGGAGTGGCCAACTTTTCTGTATATAAGAACTACTTTTTATCTTATAAGAGTATTGTGATCGAATTTTCATAGAAGTAGTGTAAGGGGATAGAAGGGGTATGAAATGCATACTATGTCAATATACTGTGTTTCAGTATAAGTGCATTCCAGCGAGGTATGGGAGAATAAAATGAAATAAAAAAATAATCTATATGTGTCCTAAGAATAAATACATGGTTCATACATTAAGATTTTCGTCTGTCAAGCATTTACAAGTTTTTAGTAAGTAAAATGAAATTACTTTGGGATATTGGCTTAATTACTGTTTATAATGTTAATCAATATATGTCTATTTATTTGATTACAATGATGCGGAGGTTTGGTTATACAATAAGTGGAGGAATAGGAGTTGTTTAAAGGAAAGAATGGAGATGGGAAGAGAATTCCAGAAGGAGGTTGCACGTATGACGAAGGATTTGCTGAAGAAGGCGGTTCTATAGGAGGGCATATATAAATCAATCGGTTAGGATCTGGTGTTTAATTAGTGGATGGATGAACGAAGAGTGAGGAGATCAAGGATATAGGTAGGTTTTTTGATTTTAATAACTTGGAATAGGAAAACACCAAGGAGGTATTGTCTTCGGGAGGTTGGATAGAGCCACTTCAACTCGGTAAACCAGTGGGAGACTTCAGAGCGCCTTGAGAATCCTAAGATAAATCTTACAAAGCAATTCATGAGTCTCTTCAATCTCAACTCTAGACCTGCAGATAGCCATCCATAGACCAAGGAACCGTAGTCGAAGTGGGGGAAGACGAGAGAGGATACCAGGAGCTGACGTGTGTTCTGAGGAATGGAATTACGTAATCTTAGGAATTGTTTGAGTACAGTTATGGATTTGGGAAATATGATTATTCAGGTGTTGGTCGAAGGCGACTCCAAGGTTTTTTATTGTAGCATAGAAGTGAATCGGTTGGTTGTAGTAGGAAGAGTAGAGGACAGTAAGGGAGGGAATGAAGGAGGTGTTAGGATAAGTGATACATATATATGCTCAAAACTATTTTTTATTTTTAAAACCACTTATTAAGTTTTTGAGATTTAGGCTCATGAAGAAAATAATTCCAGACCCTACTTTTGATAGCAGCATTCCGTACATGCGATTTTCTGACACTTTTTCAAGATAGATGTTTGCTAACTAAAAATGTAATTTAATTTTTTTATCAACAGCAATGTATAAGTTATTGTACTATGTGTTCGTAAATATGAAAAAGTTGTTATAAAGCTACAAAGTATGGGTGATAATTTGATTTTAATATTTCACTTTCGGGTTTGTTTGTTTTTTGGGCTAAGAAAATGTATCATGAAAGAATAATATGACTTACTTTTTGCTATCTGCCTACGTAAAAAAACAACAATAATTATTTAAAGGGCCAAAAAACTCAAGTGGACAATCAGTTTTAAGATTACACCCTATTTTATTTATTTATGAACCCCAATAATGCCCCTTTATCAAATTTTACCTCTCGCCAAGAAAATATTAAGTAAAATCCGCTAAAATCCATTGCAGATTAATCTTCATAAATATTGTTTTTGTATTTCTGAAATTAGAATGTAAGACAGCATTCTGTTAGCCAGATATCCATGCTGGCAAAAGTTTCCCATCAAACGGAATGCTGAGCATTACCAAGTTGAAGGAACTCCAGTTATGTTCCGAGTTGGCCTTCAACACATTAGGCGACTCCTCGGACCTCAAAATATGTTCAAATCAGAATATTCTCGAGTCAATTATTGAGAAATTGATTTCTTCATATTAAACTGAATATCTTATTGTAATAAATTTATAGAATAAAATAGACTTAATAATAAATAGTACAGAAGCTCTTTAGTTCAAAATAACATTAATTCAAGACTAAGTATGTAATACGGTTTTCGCGATACATTCTCTCCTTACTGTATTAAGCTGCGTTCGAAATATAGTGAAGATTATTTAGAATATATTGTTGGATTTGGAAATTGTATTATTCGGATACACGACAAAGCCTTTATTGCCGATCAAAATTGTTAGTGAAACACTAGAACGCTTTTATCTTTTTTTAAGAATTCGAGTACTCTCCACCACTGCAGTTATAACTGTGCGTATACTCCAATTAAAGGACAGGAAATTTCTCTTGAAATATTTTAAACTCCGTCAGTTTTATATCAATAAATATTAAATCAAATATTTCTATACATGTAACCAGTGTTGGAAAAAAAGTACAATTGCAATTATATTTGACTAAATGTAATCAGTGATTGCGATTACTTTGGCTCACCTAATTGTAATTTCGGACTATAATTACAATTTCAGTGGTTCATAAAGTAGTTTTTTTTTCGGCCAAGACTCCCATTGGAGTCCTATACTGCCTAACCATGGTTGGGGGTCAAAGTTCTTCATTTTGTGGGACCGCCACTCAATGAAAAAAAGTCAACGTCCCAGGCCGGATTCGAACCGGCACCGCCAATAGACATCAAATTGGTAAGACTGAGTCTTTACCACTGAGCTACGGGCGGCCCCATAAAGTAGTTGAAATCACTAATAAAAACTTTTTAATTAACCAATAAATAAGGGAGTGGGCAGCTCAATGGTAGTAGACTATGCTACTAACTCTAAGGACACGGGTTCGAATCCAACTGTGGCAGATAATTTTTTTCTGTTTCATTGTAGCCCCTGTTGGTTCGGGAGCCCTCCGGGGTCAACTCATGAAGTTAATCCTTAACTGGGTAAAAATCTGGCGGTCGAACGTGATCTGACCAAATCACCTCCTTGCAAAACCGTTGTTCTAGTAACACTACTTCCTTAAAAAGTACAGCACCCTTAACCCTTCATGGGTTATTGCGGTACAGATTTAATTTTTTTTTTATAAATAAGTCTCTTTATTTATATAAGAAAGTTTTTATTGATTACCGTGTAACATTTTATTCTATTTTTTGTTCTTTTCCTTCTAAGGGTGCGTGGGGTTTATGTCATGATGAAATCAGGTAGCCTCTTTTTCTGCATTCCGATAATGCATCTGAAGAGAGGGCTGAGGGAATGTGATCATTTGGAAAGGTATAGTCTGTATTTTGTGTCAGTCTGTTGGTGATGGGGCTCAGCAGGTTTGTTGATTAAAATAATTTAGTTACTTGTACTCAGTCGAGTCTGAGTCTGTTATCTTTGTGGCCGTCGCGACGGTGTCAGATTCCTAAATAATGGGTTCGTACAGTAATGACGGCTGTCAAAAAAATGTATGTCTCCTCGATATAAATTCTGTCACAGTCGGTAGTTCGAATGTCGTATGTATGTGGTCCGTCTTTGCACTTTGAAGTGAAGTATGTCTCACTGTAGGTCTCAGTATACCGCTCTGAAACTGATGGAGCCTCTTAGCCGTTGAAGTAAGGTGCTATGTTGGTCAGCATAAAGCAGGGCTGGCCTCAGCGCACTTTTGTAGATCATTAATTTGAGGCAGATAGAAAGATTAGGGGAAGTTAGCAGGTGATTAAGCCTGTAAGACTTGGTCCTGATCTGTTTGATCTTGTTATTACTGTGGCGAACTAGCGTCAGTTTTCTGTCGAGGGTCACACCCAGATATACTATGCTGCCTGCTGGTCTATTCTGGTACCTTGTCACCTTATAGACTTTAGGAAGAGGACGCTTGTTCTTCTGGAAGGAGAAAATAATACAGCCGGTCTTCTTAAGATTAACTATAATATTCAGCCCTTCCAGTTTCTTGTTTATTTCCGTACAAGTCTTCTCCGCCTGCCGTAGAGCTGTCTCTGCATTCATTGAACTACTGCAGATGGCTATATCGTCGGTATAAGCCTTGTCATATTTGACTCCAACAGTGTCATCCGTATATACTGAGAAAAGTATTGCAGATAGCACAGACCCCTGGGGTACTCCACAGGTGAGTTCACAGATACGACTTCGCCGACTCGAACCCTTAAAGAGCAATGCTGCATAAATTATTTCAATAGAGTGCATATCTGTTCTAGAATTTCGTTGTCTTCTAGTGTTCTATGTAGCAAACTATGGGACACTGAATCAAACATGAAGTCTATTGAGATCATCGCTGTTGTCTCATTCTTCATTATCTTCTTGCTTATTTCCGCCTGTAGTTTCGCTAGATGGTGATCCAGGTAGAGGCCGGATTTTATTATAATAAAAGTGAAATTTAATTTGTAAATCGAAGTAAAAATAAAAACTTGAAATTAATTGCATAATACATGTAAATTTACAGTTGTACAATTTTAGTAATTGATAATAAAATTAAATGAACAGTTATATAATTAGTGAAACGGGGAATAATTCGTCGCTTGGCAGACATGTACTCCTTCAAATTGTAAAAAATAAATAAGTTAGTACAAAATTTCGGTGGATTCATTACCATCAAGTTACAAATCGTGATTTGACCGCCAATTATACCTTTTCCTTCTTTGGCACTGTCAGTTGATCCCCAAAAATTTATTAAAATAGTTAAAAAATTTAATAATGTGATGGAATACTTCGAAGAAGAAAATGACAATAACAATAAAACGAAATTTGTTTATTTATTAGTAATGGTGTAACGGGGTCAAATGAGTCACTGTCATATATTGAGTAGAATTCCTCTAGACAGTGCCAACGGAATAGAATTAGCAACCAGTACAAAGGACAGAGAGGTCATGGAAGGAATTGTACAGCTTCGGTCTACCCTGAATACAAATGCACTCGATATGGAAGAGCGGATGGAATCAGATTGGACTTCTTTCAGATAGGATGACAGTTTTGTTGATTCGACACTCGTGCAAGTTCCATTGGAAGAATTAGTTAGCCAAATTTCAGAGAGTCTAAGACTATTGTGTCTGATGAAGGTCAATAATTTTTCATTAATTATTAATAAAACATTAAATGCTCATTAATTTTTTTAAACCTTAGTATTTTATTAAAATACAAATGAAGACAACATAACAACTTATACATTTTTTTAGGACCGATATTCAAGGAAAAAAGTAGATTTTATAAAAAAAATGTTGTCTATGAGATAGTAGAGTCAAAATAAGGCAAAAACGAGATTAAATCCCCAAAGTACCCTCACTAGTACGACACACAGGAGTAACTTTCATTGTAGTAAAAAAAAATGAGGGAGTGAGGGGAAACGTCTGGACGTACAGCTTTCACTTCATATCTTTCCACTGACTACAATAAATATTGTGGGGTACTTTTTTATGAAAATCTGGCGTAATAACTGACTAAATCAGTTATTAAATCGAAACAAACAATCAATTGTAGATCGAAAACAAAATATTTAAAGAGCCCGGACAAGGGGGTCGGACATGGCGAGGGAGTAAAAATATTTTGTTTAAATTTTTTATTTACTGCTTATAAATCTTGGGGTGACGGTAGCAGGATGGTAACGCGCCTGTCTGCCAACCCAAAGGTTGCGAGTTCGAGTCCCGGGCCGTATCCGGGATATTTTCAAGCATATAATTATACAATACTTACTTACAACCTCCCCCCAGGCATTTGTGAGGCGCATTAGCCAATGGGTGGCACTCACAAAAATAGGCATGGGAGTGACGAACCCACCCTGTGAAAACCACGTCATGAAACGCGCAATGTATTTTCTAAGTACATCGCGCGAGGCCTTAGACGTCTATGGTATGTCGCACCAATAATAATAATAATGATGGAATCAACATTTTATATATTTAGTTTGGAAAATATCATTAAAACATCTACCCCTACGAAGATTGTTCCTTATAGCACATTATACTAGCTTTAATTGGAGTGCTAATAGACTCGCGGGAACGATTGATACATATCGTATAGTAGAAAGATTAGGATTCCTGGGAGAGCTAAGAATTCAGAAAATGATAATAATTTTAAAGCCGTTTGTTTTGAGATTGGTGATTGGCTCTATGTGTATAAGGTTATTTACATAAAGCAAATAATATATAAATAAATAAATAAAAATGTAGATCTGAAAACAGCTAGAACATGACGCCACACTATGATTTGTTTTTTCTTTTGTTATACAAAAATAAACACAGACTGCATAAAATGTGGGAAGTGACATTAAAAAAGAGGAATATTTTGCAGGCGATTAAGCTAGCGAATGGTCTGGGCTTAAAAATCTGTTATTACTTGGACTTTGTTTATTATAATTTTTTTAAATTGAAATTTGCATATTCTCATAAAGATTGGGAGAGAAGAAGAACGGGATGATGCTTCAGTTTAATTTTAAAGCTCATGAAACATTGAATGATCATAAACTGGACATTATTTTATGCTTTTGTTAATAAGACAGCAAACCCTCAGTACAGATTATTTTTAAAAATAGGAAACAAATGTATTTATTAAATATATATGTTATATTATGTAACTAGTACTATATCGCTATAAATATATTTTTGTTTTGTTCTTTTGCCTTCATACATATTAATTTTGTTTTTATTATTTTACCTATACATAACTCTCCTTGGAGGATAAAGTAGGAAGGGATACGCTTCCCCAGTGTTCTCCAGGGGAAGGGGCACGCTTCCTAGAGAAGTGACGCCAGAAGGTGTGGTCTATTCCTTTCGTAGGCATAGCATCCAATATGCCAGTTGAGAGTTGCCGTCGCGACGGCATATGCCAGAAATGGCTAGGGAGAGGATTACATACAGTGTTAAATTGAGGCAGAGAGTTACTCAAAGCGAGCACACATTTTGATGTTGATATTATTATTATTTTTTTTAATTACTATTAATTCTTAGTCAATTATGTGTTGTAAACATTAAATATATTAAAAAAATAAAGTTTAATTTTTTTTAATTAACAACGTTCTCTATTCTATCATAAACAATAATTTATTTTTATATAAATTTATATTTTAATGTTTTCTTTCAAATATTTTTTTATTGTCTTTACCTAGAAAACATTAATTGAAAAATTGACCAAGTATTAAATTTTATTTTCACTCCTTATTTTTTGAAACAATAAATATATTTTGGGTCCTTAATATTAACATTTAAATGAGTCTGAACAGAACAGAAAAAGAATTATGAATTCGTCGAGAACGGCTTACTGAATTTTCTATCTAGATATACTAAATTATTTAAAATAACATTTACTGTAACTTCTATTCTCTTCACATTTGCAATTAAATAAATGGTTTTATGCATAATTACAATAATGTGCAAAATCCTTATTAATTTCAACGTTAAGTTATTTTAATAGGCGTGGCCTTATCCCCACCCCTTAGCACCATTTTTGATTGGAAGGAGAGTTGGGTTATAACATCCCTATAACTCTTTAAATATATTCTCTCAACTAGCACATTACATTTTTTTGTTTTTAAGAAAATATAAATTACAATTTATCTGCAAAATAAATTGTTAAAATCTAAAATATAGCAATAATATACATAAATAAAAATTGAATTTAGTTTATCACATAGATAACTAAATTTATAAGTAGTATTTAATCAGAAATTAAAATAAATATTTACATGGAAATAAATACATTACAATGAGACTAATAAATATAAAAAGTAGTAAATATAAAAGATAATGAATATGAAAAGTAATAAATAAAAAATTATAAATATAAATTTCTATATTGTTCTAATACTATTTATAAATTAAACAACTTCATATTAGATTTCCTCCTTCACTGACCTCTCCTGTGAACCTGTAATATATCGATAATTCAACCACTAATTTTAGAGAAAATAATCACTGTAAGTTAACCACGTCTGGTGTTATTAATTCTAAGATTATTCGAATATTAGAAAGCTAACGAATGATGTTACATTCCTTATCTGAATAATGGTTACATCTGCAAACGGATCATTCATTATTCAAATAAACTCATTATCTCTTTCTGTGTTTTCAAAACCAAAATGGATGAAATGAAAAAAAAAAAAAAAAAAAAAAAGTTGTCGTTTATAACTTATACACCAACACTTTAACACTATGAAGACCTCACAGATTAATTTCTACTATCTAACTGGTCGTTTTTTTTTTTTTGTTTTTTTTAAATTACAAAATGTCGAAAACGGACTTTAAAATAGCTCCTCTGTTCAAGAGACATAAAAAAAAATTATCTAATACATTTTATGAAAACGAATGTTTTATAGATGAATATTTTAATTCAATACACCTAATAATAGATAATTTTATCCTAAATTCTATTATAAATTACCTAAGATAAATTGTGGCCAAATCTGATAGTGCAAACAACAATATCTTTATAATTATAAATATTTTTCATAAAGTTTTACAAGGAGCGATTCGTCAGCTATATCGATCGTTTGTGCATAAGAAGGCATATAAAGATTAATTTTATGGAGCTCTAAACAAATTTATGACTAAGCAGCTTATTTCTTTTACATACGTACATAAATAAAATGAAATTTTAACTTCATAGGTTCTGATAAGAATTATGGTTAATAAGCAGAGATAGTATCCAGCGAGGGCTTTATGCTTATATTATCAGGCTGTTATTTATTTTTATTTACTCAGGTCTGCTGAATAGGGGTGGAATAGGATGTTCCGGACCCCACGACCTCCACGTGGAATAAATGTTCATATATAGAAGTAGAATTTCCTTCCAGAAGTATTTCGTTTTATATTCGTATCCACGATCAACCTTATGATTTGACAAGATTACTGAACTATATTAAATTAAAAATTATAATTACTAAAATTAATTAAACTCATGACTATGAAAATTGGGATGCAGAAATTGGGAATGATGATTATCTAAATAAACGAAAATTAATATTTATTTTAAGTCCAATTGTATACTAAACACCGTACTGTTAAATGTAATAATTTTTTATTATATGAATAAATTTAAGAAAATAATAACTTAAAATTATTTAAAAATTATTATTCAAAATTTAAAAATTATTAAACTTGGAGACTCACTACAGTAGTACGTAGGTATGCTTGTGCTCTTTATCAGCGGTTCTAAAACGTTTTCCGTCACGGCACCTGTTTTCGGATAAAACAATTTCGCGCCACCCGGCTAAAATATCGCCCCAATTATCCAAAAAAATAGATTGATTTTTATATAGAATGGTTTCAAGTATGTAGAAAAATAAGAAAACATTGCAAAGTAAATGCTGGAATGCACTAAATATTTGCTATTTTTTTTTTTTTTTTGTAACGTTTTGTGAAAACATTCGCTTGAGACACCTAGATGATTTTATTTTTATTTGATTGGTTAATTTTAATTTTATTTACTCATACCATAAGAAGTATATATAGAAAATTGATAATTTATAACTTACTTCCTTATTTCTTCGTCGGGCTTTGTCTAGTTTACGTGAAGTCAAAGGGTTTTAAGGAGATTTAGGAAATTTCATAAAAATTTTTTGAGCCGTTTTGGCGCCTCAACCACCTGATCTATTTCTAGGAAACTCCCTATTACCATACACTGATTACCATAAATGTTTAGGTCTAACATTCGATAAAAGACTAACCTGGCAATACTATATCTCTGCACTAAAAACTAACTGTACAAAAAACTAAACATTATCTGTTTACTAAGCCGTACCTACTAGGGTGCC
The DNA here is from genome assembly GCF_000696795.3 of Halyomorpha halys. Classification (NCBI taxonomy): domain Eukaryota; kingdom Metazoa; phylum Arthropoda; class Insecta; order Hemiptera; family Pentatomidae; genus Halyomorpha; species Halyomorpha halys. The sequence continues at coordinate 802,512 of NW_027105168.1, read as the reverse complement.
AATTAGAACTAGCCTTCTTAAACTTTATCAGGATTAATACGCTCGAAAATGGAGAACAGCTCATTCGTCTATGGCTCGGCTCGTTCCCCAAGTCCTTGCTAAACTGGGTACAGTACATCACGCCGGAATCCGAATCGCGACTGGAGCATTTCGACCAAGCCCCATTCTAAGTTTATGCGCTGAATCCGGACTGTCGCCATTTTGATTATATAATTTATATAGGATATAATTTTAATTGTATAATCCAAAATTTTCTATTAATTTTCGAGAAAAAAAAATCAACAGTTCCGTTATTAGAAAGACTCTCCTCGGCTATCGCGTTTTTCAAAACGAAACCAATTGTCCACCATGGAGCTTCTAACGTCCTAAAACAATTCTAGACCTGTCCAAATAATCGGAAAATAATACCGAACCACTTGATTATAAAGCCCACTTTTCTCGTCTAATTCAAAACATCCACGAATCCTTTATAATCTATATAGACGGATCGAAATCAGACCAATCAGGAGCATCATCCTTTGTAACTAATGACTCAACGTTCAAAATTAAACTCCACAAACTATGCAACATATTCACTGCCGAATCGTTGAGTAAGTATTGTATAATTATATGCTTGGAAAAATCCCGAATAGGGCCACAGACTCGAACTAAAAACCTTTGGGTTGGCCGACAGGCGCGTTACCGTGCTGCTACCGTCACCCCTTTTCGAAAAAAATGTTTGACTTTTGAAAAACAATATCTTAGTAACTATGGGACGTACAGGTGTCTGCCAGCAATCAAATTTAACATAGTTTAATAACGTTTATCTTCATTTTGCAATTCATTCATTCATTTTATACGTATTTATATTTATATTTATATTTGCCTATGAATATGAGTTTGATATATGAAATTTTGTTCGATAAATTAGGAATTCGAACATTTTGCGATTTTATTTTAACAAATATCATGAAAATTACAACTCCTACGAAGTTAAAGTACTTTAGAGCACATTGAACTAGGTTTAATTTGAGTGCTAAAAAACATTTTTTCGATCCATGGTTCCTGAGATTAAGGTTTCGTACAATAAATTCACCAACTAGATTTTCACTATAAATTTCAGTAAATGTTGCTTTTGGATTTTAACGTAACGGAGCTGCATATGAGAAAAAATAATTTTTTTTTATTCATAGAAACAACCGCCATTTTTATTCCTCCTCACTATACTTGGCAGACTCAATTTTGACTAGTAATTATACTTAGTTTACATAAAATAATAAAAAAATTGAGTGAAATAACTCACTTTTTTCTCCTCTTGGGCTCTTAAACTACAATACCTAACCGTCCGAAACGTGAGGAATATATTTTTAGCGTAAAATTAATAAAAATATATAAAATTGAAATTAAGAAGGGTACTCAATAGCCCAGAAAGAAAAAAAAAGTATGTAGGGTTGTTTTCAGCTGAGAAGGATACTATAAAAATGAGGTGAATTATTCAAAATTTCGTCCTTTTCAAATACCTTTCGGGGTTTGGCGCTCAAAACTCTAGATCAACTGAAAATGGTTGCTGAGCCAAGTAAACTCGTTTCTTTTCAGATTTAAAGGACAAATTGTATCACAAAGCCGGATTAAGTAATATAAAATGAATAAATATATTGGATCAACATCTCTAAAGAAGACAAAGCCAACCTGAGGGAATCGATTGATTTAGAGGTAGCTAATTCTGGACTAAGCCTAGATAAATTGTTGAAGTTATAAATTCTCCATTTTACATGGTTGGATTAGTAGGGGGGGGAGGTCACAGCTGGGACGTAGGGGGGTTTCATCGAACTTGTTTAATGTCCTCTAGGACATATTACCTTTCACAGGTGTTATTTATTTCAAGCTTGGAATTAGAAAATGAATAACTTTAAATTCATCAAAATTATTTTTATAAAACAATAATTATACATAATTAATTCGAAGTAAAATAAATAATATTTACAAATACTTGGGGAGTCCCCCCCCCCTGTCCAACTCCCATTTTACAAATAATAAAACTTTTCTTATAATTGTTCTACTCAATGCTCAAATTGCACAACTGTAATTTAAATGTATTCTGTAGTTTAGATTGTATTTTTTTCAGTATAATGTAAGCAGGAATAAAAGTAAATTTCAATTATTTTTCTCAGCATTTTAATTTGTACTTCAATTTGGTTCCTCTTCAAAACTAATGTTTGCAAACCTTTTTCATTTGTTTTTCTTTTCATAAAAGGCGTTCTCCACGAGTTAAATTCAATTTTTTACGATCTATTTTTATAATTCCACCTTTTATGTAAAATAAAATATTACACGATGGTTACTAAAAGCTTTTTTATATACTAGAGAAATATAATGTGATCCTTACTTACATTGTCCATAAAAAAAAAAAATCATGGTATTTAATCGAACATCAAAACCTATACATAGTTGAGATTAATAGCAGAATACATATTACATAATAAAATCATTTCCTTAATAAAAAAAAAAAAGTAACTATTCGAATGAACATTAAAATTATACATTTTTAATTAACTAATGCGCTCCTTATTGACCAATTAACTTTTAAAATAATATAAGAGAACCTGTAGTCTCTTAAATACTGGCTAATAACTCACCAGTTATACATTAAGGGGGAAAACAAAATATTCCATAACAAACTGTAAGAACTCTCTAGGAAAGAGCTCTTTTTTTTTTAAGTATGAAATTTTCTGTAAATTGAAACCCCACAAATTTTATTAAATTATTTATTGTTCTTTTTTTAACCAAAATCAATATTACTTCCAAAAAAAAAACCCATTTCGCATCTTTAAATTTTTCTATTTTTTTTTTATTATATTAAAAATGCCAATAACGTATAGAAAAAACAAACTTTTTTTTATATTAATAGAATTTTTTTTTCATAAATACTATATGTAAAATAAATACTCTGTTGCTTTGGGATACAAACCCTCATGAAATTCACATTTCAATTTTTAGCTATTTATTACACATCAAGCATGTTTTGCATTTTGGTAAAAAAATAAACTGAAAGGAAAAAAAAGGAGTTTCGAAATAAAATAAAATACAAAAATATATATTTTTGGATCTCTAATTTTTATATCAACAGTTCACTATTTTTGTAAAATTTCCTATTTCGGTCAATGGGATTAAAAAGTTAGGACAAGATGAAAATACGAGTAAATTTGTTTATATATTCATGTACGCTGTCTTTATCTTGTTCCAAGTGCATTTTATATGAATTGTTAAACATTCTAAGGATTTTTTTAAACACTTGAATTTTTTCTAATTAGCTTAAATTAGTTAACCTTTACGTGGTACAGTCATTAGTTATGATAGTTCTTGTTACTAATTTGTAGAGTATCAATTTATTTCTGGGGATAATTTTGATTATTTTTTAAGCATGGAAACATTTTATACATTAATTTTGAATCTTCTTTTTAGGAAGCTTGATTAAATTAATTTTTTTTTAATTGTAAAAAAGAAAACAAAAATTCATTTTTCATTTTTCAATTTTTTAAAGTCTTCTTTCATCATTTTTATTTTATATCAATACTATTTTATTCCTTTTTTTTCTCAATTGTATATAATTTTCTTTTTAGTAATTTTAAAATAGTTTTAACGCTACCTTAATTTACCTTTTTGTATCTCATTATCTTACTATGTCAAAATACTTGTAGTTGTTTTTGGATCTTTTTAGCCCTGATGAAGATCCACAAAGAGGGGCGAAACGTTGGAATATAAATAGTTGTTAAATATTTGTGTTCGCTTTTGAAAGCATACTTGACCATCTTATTCATAATTGGAAATTATACGGTAAATTATTTATATAGATAATATTTTATACATTATTTAGATCAAACTTTTTTCTTTCAACAAAAGTGTTCCCGGAAATTATTCTACAATAATTACAACAAAATTGTTATAGAAATTATATACGTATATTTTCCTTATATTCCCTTTACTACAACCCATGACATTCAGGAAGTAGCTGCGTTTGAAAATTCCAAGCGGTGAGAGGCGGAAACAAACAAGTTGTTGGATGTGAGATCTATGAACAAAGGGAAATGTTAACGCCATTTAAATAGACGTATATTAAATTAATTCTACCACAGGGATATTCGTTTATAATTTAAAAAAAAGCTACTCACTAATTTTAACATCACTAATAATTTACTATTAAACTCAATAGGTCTCAGGCGTCACTACACAGACTTAAGAACATCATTTAAAAAAGAACCTAATGATATCAAAGTAAAGTACCAAATATATATATGCATACGTATATATATGTACAGTTTTAATTATCACGTGTTCTCGAAATGAAAAATGTAAAGCTCATTAGAAGAGGGCATAATTCTATGCTTCTGGCCTTTGAAGCACCAACGTCCGTCCCTTTGGTCTACGAATCACAGCTTAATTAGTAAATGTGCTCTGATGGATATTTCTCTCAATGGCTAAAGCTCCTTAAATTCCTTTGAAATGGTTTAATAATAATATTAAAATTAGCGAGACGTCCCTAATGAGGAATTTAAATAAAAAGGATTTGTAATGTATAAGCCCCTGATAAACCAACCTTACTGGTAATGTGTACATTTGTGTACAAAGACTGTAGCAGGATTTAGAATATTTGCATTATACAGTGTAAACATTTGTATGTCATACCTAAATTATGTCTAAGCATACATCTTTATGTAAGACAGGTATAATCCATGCTATATTTATGAATAAAAAAAAAAAAAAAAACTATACGCCCTTACTGACACAGGTTAAATTAACAATACTAATATA
>NW_027105168.1:782776-797674 GCF_000696795.3 Halyomorpha halys | reverse complement strand
ATGTATGTCCGATCATGGATTGATTGATATACTGTGTATTGTAGCAACCCAATGTAATTGGGCAGCATGGATAAATAAAGCATTTCTCTCTCTCTCTCTCTCTCTCTCTCTCTCTATATATATATATATAAAATGGTAGTTAGTATCAGTCCTTATTCCGGCTCTCAGGTGCTCTGAATCTCAATTCCGAACCTTAAACCTTACGCTTTTGCTGGAACATTAATAAAAATTATTCAAAAATGTTGGAGGTTTCAAACCTCCAGCTGAAGAAACGATACTGTAATAATCGGGTTTTAAGGACATCAGTACCATGTACAAGTACGGTCCATAGAAACGTTGAATCTTGTGTTTTAAAGCCCAAAAATGGATTGTTCTTAGCGTATGTCTATGCGTAGGCACGGTTTAAACATCATTTTGATAGTAACAGACCCCAAGAGGAGAAAAAAGTCAGTTATTTCACCCCAATTTTTCATCACTTTAATCAAAACTGTGTGTAAGTACTAGTTAAAATTGATGAATCTTCCAATCATAGTTTGGGGGAATGAAAAATGTCGACTGTTTCTTAACGTTAAAAAAAATTTATTCGAAGCTCCATATCGTTAAAACTACCTACAATAAAAAAAAAACTAATATAACATCATTTAAAGTAGAGTAACTTTACTAACATGTGAGCACTTACAGAGCTGTTTATGTTTAATAGTCATCCATGTAAAAATTTTTTTTAAAGCAATATTTCATAAAAAATGTTCTGAAAAATCAGTAGTAAGTGGATTTATTGTGAGAAATCTATATCACAGGAACCATTCGACGTACAGATTTATATTAGCACTCAAATAAAGTAGTTTATCTTCGTAGGAGTAATAATTTTCATGATATTTGCTAAAATAATACTCCTGTATTATAATATATGTATAATAATTTGTTCGGACAAAATTTCGTATCCATATATCATAAAAACTACTACTTCTTCGAAGATAAACGTTGTTAACTACTTTATAGTGGATTAAATAATCCTGTTCACACAAAATGGTTCCTCAGAAATAGTTTTTCATAAACAATGATTTTTTCGTGTAATTTTAATTACATCTTGTAATTTTAATTCGGCAAATATCATGAAAACAACTACTCCTATGAAGATAAATGTCATAAATTATTTTATAGCACATTAAACTAACTTTGATTTGAGTGCTAATAGACTGTAAGTCTCACATCCTGAGACAATGATTTCACACAAAAAAATCACCATCTGATTTTTCAGTATATTTATGTTTCTTGACATGTTGCTTTAAAAAAAAAAAAAAAAAACTATATTTCGAGAACTATTGAACATAAAAATCTTTCTCATATTTTAGCAAATTTAATCCATTTTAAATTACATCGTATTGAGTTTTCTAGTGTTGTAGTTATTTTTAAAAATTATCTTTTTTAACATTTTGAAACAGATACCACTTAGCAGACTCCTCAATTTTGACTAGTTGTTACATATAATTTACTTTAATGTAATAAAAAATTGGGGTGAAATAACAGACTTTTTCCCTTATCATTGTATATAATTTTTACATTTAAAGTTTGTCAAAAACTTAGAAAATAGATATAAATGTAAAATTTTTATACAATAATAAATACCATTTTGTAAACATTTGTAAAATCAACACCTGAAAATCGACGTACGATTTGAAACGTCCAGAGGAATTTATACGAATACTAACGTAAAATTAATAAAATTAAAAGATTAAAGATAGAAGGGTGCTAAATAACCTTCAAGGAAAATTAATATTTCGTAATTAAGGAGTTTTAAATATTTATTTATTAATTTTTTATATTTTGATTACTACATCGGGCTGGTGGGCTTTTTATGTATATTATAATGATTTAACTGTATCTTGGGAATTATTGAATGTAAACAGTAACCTCGTAAACTTTACGAGGGCTCATATTTCAGCAAATTTACTCTAATTTAAATGGTGTTTTATTAGGTTCTCTAATGTTTTATGTAGTTTCAAAGATAAGGAGCTCCGAATGAAAAATTAATTTTTTTTTTTAACATTTTGAAACAGCCATCATTTTGTATTTCCCCTAACCATACTTGGAAGACTCATGAATTATTATTAGTATATATACGTAGTTCTCATTAAAGAAATCAAAATATGGGGTTAATAATTGACTTAGAGACTTCACCGGACTCTTATATAACAATGCAGTTTTATAAGGTTAATTTCAATTGTGCCAGAGTCGCCATGGAATCTCATGAGATGTTAAGTTATTTCTCACCCCTAACCTTAAAAAAACTGCAAAACATGGAGACTACTCAAATAAAAATGGTATAGGACAGATCTTACTCTTTTGCATTAACCCAGTAGTGTTGAAATTATATTTTAATTTTCCTAGCGTATTACTAGGTTAAGATTAGCTCCAATTAATTACTATTTTATGTAGAGTCTCTTTGTAATGGAGCTTGCCCATTGCTTAATAATGAAAATTAATTTTTGTAGATTTCTTTCATAATTTTACTCGATTCGAAAAGAGTTACCATAGTTTTTAATTATTTGTTATATGTGACGATTTCGGCTTATTCGTTTTTATATTTGATCATTCAAATTATTCAATTAGGTACAATGAATGTTTTAAAACCATTCGAACTTAATATTCTAAGCATAAGTGTACCAAATGTGTTTATTGTATCTGTCTGTGTTTGATGTTTATATAGTGATAGTTTGAACAAGAGACTTAACCATTACATAGATTTTATTGCTGGAAAAAAGTTACCAATATTCTAGGAATGTTTAGAAAAAGTTGAGCTCAAAATATTGAAATATATGGTATTAAATATGTTTACCGGTCTGTTTCTGAATGTTAATTTTTTTTCAGGGGGAACGACTCAACAGTTTTCCCATTTTCATGTCCCAAATGATTCAGACCCTTGTTTTCCCACCTTTCGTAATCTACCTAAAACATAACGATCATGTACGGCATAGCTATGAGGTCTCAGCGAGCTCAATTCAGGGTGAATATAAGTTAACGAATAGCTGAATCTCAACTGTAATACTGAAGTGATAATTAATTACTTTCTATTAGTCTTATAGATGATAAGACGTAATAAATGTCTTTTATATATTTCTTTACTGTCATTATTATTTTATTTCATCATTATTAAATTTTTATTATTATATTTATTTATCATTTTTAATATTATTTTTTCTGAGTTATTATTACATGTCTTTATTGTTATTAATTTATTATTTAAATAAAATTTTGGTTGTACACCTGTGTTAGTCATCTCTATTCTTTATCACAACATAAATATAACGCTTTATTATATGTCGTTACTATTAATGAATCCAATCATGTCGGGTAAAATAGTGTGCAAAGGAAAACTTCAATTTAGTAAAGAAATATAATAAAGTAGTTTAAGGCTGTACCCTCGCCTTAACTTTGCATAAAACTTTAATCAATACCCGTTTTAATAAAGGTGACTTAATTATTTTCTCATGGAGAATGAAAAATGGATTTAATAGGAAGCTATCATCAAAGGGCTTCCAGATTTTCTCATTTATTTATTATATATTATACATTATTATTTTATAAATCGATGTCCTGTCTTCATGCTTTCAATTTAAAAAATACTTATATTATTCAATCAACACTGGTATATAATATTTATATACGATGTATAATACATAATAATAAAAATGCGTACAAGTAAATTAGTGTAGATGTAATCGTAAAAGATTTATTTTTTTTGCTTCTGATGATGGTTTTCACTCAATTCCATATTTTGTTTTATTATGTATTTTCTTTCAAAGGAAGTTTGTATTAATTTGTTAATATGATGAGGTGAAAAAACTTTCATTTAGAACAAAATACTATTCTATACGACATTTCGGGTTTACACCATATTTATGTACTAACATTAAAATGAAACAAAATTTCTTGTAGTTTTTTCTTGAACTCTGCTTTTAAGTTTTTCATCTGATTTTCACTCAATTCCATATTCTGTTTTATTCTAGATTTCCTTTTCTAGAAAGTTGTTTGTATTGATTTTTTAATGTGATGAGGTGAAAAAACTTTCATTTAAAACACAATACAAATTTTTTTCATAAAGTCCTCAATCAATTCCATATATTGATATGTTTTAATAAGAATAATTTAGAGCAGAGTAGAAAAAAAACAACATCTCTTGATCCATCATAATATCCATAGATACAAGTATATGAATGTGAGATAATTGTGTTCAAAATGGAAATTATTTTCACCTTCATTATATTGACACATGAATACAAACAACTTTCTAGGAAAGTAAATTCAGAATAAAATTAAAATTATTTCAAAGATTTTTTTTTAATCGCCTGGTAAAACTATTTCAAAAAGGATAAAACCTACCTGATATTAAATAAAACATTATTATTCATTAATAAAACCAGTTAAATAAAAATAGTTAGTGCAGTTTTAGGGAAAATTGTAAAAAAATATTAATTTTTTTTTAATATTTATTTGTTGCTATTTACAACTGTACATTATAATACATTTAGTAAATCTGACCAAAGCTAAATTGGAGTGTTACAGGCGTGTAGAGAAACTACCCATTGGTAGCACTCTAATGACATTTTACATTAGCTGGTCTCATGGCCATCTTCCTTTCAGGCGCCTCGGAGGATTGTCAGGAATGGAAAAGGATGCAAGATTAGAAACTAGGGGGTTTGAGAGTTTATAATGGAAGGAGTGATATCTGGTTCGGGCTAGATCGGTTACATAGGGAACATTAAGGTCTTTATGTATGATTTTATTTGTGACAAAGTAAGGAGCATTGAGGATTTTGGATTGTAAGGACTGAATACGAGAGGAATTCGAAGGTTCAGTGGAGTCCCAAAGCTCAACTCCATTTGTCCAGATTGGCCTTATTACAGTCATGTAGATCAGTCTTTTGTAATGTGTTGGAATTTTAGACCGTTTGTCTAGTAAGTGCTGTAATAGTCGAAATCGACGTGCAGTTTCCTGTCTTTTCAGTCTGGTGTGAGTATTCCAGGTTAATCGCTGGTTCAAATGTAGTCCAAGGTAGCGGATCTGTTCGACAGGGGTAAGAGTAACATCATTAAATGAAAGTGTAGGGCAGTCAGTAGTTTACAACGAAGGGTAAAGGTGATTTGATGGGATTTGTTGGAATTTAAATATTAAATTGATGATATAAAATGAATTTCTTTTATCCGAATTAAAAGATAAAGTTACAGGCGCATTCAGGTTTTTTCTTGGCTTCAATATATATTATCAGTTTCGTAAAACGTTTCGTTTCTTACGTTAGTTATTTGGACTCGGAGGTCTTTGGAACGTATATTTCCGTTGTGAACTGAGATTGGAAATTAGGAACTGTTACAGTTTCCTCAACCAAATGTCCAACACATTTCGTTTTAATAAGTTTATTAAACTTTTCAAAAATAATGAAAAATCGATCCTGTGATTCATATCTTTCCTGGAATTATTATGACAGAAGGAACTAGTAATAAGCGGAAGTATGGCTAAAGTAATCTGGAATTAATTTTGAAGGCAGTTAATTTTAACCGTCTCGTAACGATGACAAGAATGGCTAAATTGAGTTCAAAGGCACTGCTACTCTAGAACAAGTTTCTTCCGTTCTGGCCAACTTGATTTACGATATTCTCTTTACTTCACTTCTTCTTGACAGCGCTTCGCTCCACATCGTATTATGTATGGCTTCAATGGTTAAAAAAAATTAGAAATAACCCCAAAAAAAATGTTTAAAAAAATAACTGTAGAATCACAGCTGAAGTTCCTCATTAGGGCTATTGTGAGTAAAACCCAGTGTCCATCAAGGCTCATAACGTGGTTGAAATTAAATCTTCATTAAATGTTAAAAGTTTTCAGTATAATTGTTTAATAAGCACACAATAAGTTTTAACTAAGATGTTTTTTAAGATTTTGCATTATTTAAAAATAAATGTCTATAATGTGCTCTTATCATTAAAAATAAAATATGTGGTGTACGTTTCACATAACTTTGGTTTACCAACCTACTTTGAGATGAAATAAATTCTGTACGTTTCAAATCAACTAGTACTTTATGATTCAGGACTTCGTCACATATAATTTCACATTAATCACAAATTCAATTCAATATTTTGTATAGTTCCAAATTTGTTTGTATACTATACCTTTTAATTTTTATGTTTATCTAAATGTTGTTGTTCTCAAGAGGAGATTATAACACACAAATAAGGCAATCATTACCGCCCAGACCCGCCCTACTAAGACCCTCAGGGAACGACGGCCCTATATCACTTTTCAAATATTGTTTAAAACGGGAAGAATAGATTTTAAGATAGTTAAATCGCAATACTTAAAATTCGCCTGAAATTGGTAAACGGCATAATTACTATATATTTCATAAATAGCTAAATGGAAATAAAATGTGACTATTGTAATAACTACCACGGTAAAAAAATGATTCTCAAATTCTTCCATATTTTATAATTACCCATTTTATATTATTATTAACAATGAAAGATGATTAATTTTTCCATGTAAAAAATTAGGGCACATAAAATGTTTTGTATCTCAAAAAATTTGGGTCAAAGGGTTTCTTGACCACTCTAACAAAACCATGTATTATATAGAAAGTGATTGGAAGAAATCGGAGACTCTCGGTTATCCTAGTCTATCCTAGCCTGGATGTAGAAAAATATTTTTATCCTTAATTTTTTTTTTTTTTTTTTTTTTTAATCAAATTCTTTAATCATTCATGTTTGACCATGCTTTTATGATTTAGCGATATCGTAATATATATTATATATACTCTATAAATAGGTAAGTGGAGGTAAAAATAATCAACTATAAACTGCACGCACCTTTATAATAACTTTTTACACACATTTAACATTTAAAACATATATAAATGAAGCTGTACCAAAATTTTATCCAAATGATGTAGTTCAAAATAAAGAAACAAAAATAACTATATTTTTTTTTTTTCAATTCCTTAGTTACCAAGAACAGTTATTAACTTAAGTCTTATTAACACTATATATTATCTATAAATATATCTTACATTTATTCTACACTCGTCGTATACTATCCCATCACCGATTTGCTACAAAGGAACTTTGCAAACAAACTAAATTGAATAAAGCTATCAACAATAAAGCTATCAACAATAATCCAGCCAACGTGATACTGCCGACTATATAACCTAGACTAAATTGAAATCCTCTATCACCCTCATATACTATAAAATATTCTAGTGTTATCCCCCCCGGATAGCACAGATGTTGGCTAAAAATGAGGAAAATAGTCACGAGTATATGATACTACTCGACTTTCAAATAAGAAAAAGTCTTACGAGTTTTAGCACCGTGTAAATGACTGGTCATTTTACTAGTATGTAATCCAATATGAAAAATTTAACTACACAAACACACTGAGCCATAAGACTGATAGATTTTTTCTATATACTCAAATCACAGAGATAAAGTATATCTTTTCAATAGTTATCTCCTATATTGTAAGCCTTTCTTGACCGCGTGTTGGATCAGCTTCATACAAGTAATTACGTATTATTAATATTTATCCAATATATAAATAAATAAAACACTTATTTTTTATATTATTTTTTTTTAGTTCTTTAGTTTTTAGACCAGTCGATTTGTGTTTTAACCTATTTATTTCCTTAGGTTATTTATTTATTAAATTAATTCTTTTATTTATTTTTTATTAATATACTTGTTTGAGAGTGGTTTAGTTTCTTTAAAAACAATTTTGATCCTTTTTCTCAACTTTATTCTTTTTAAACTTCCAACGTTTCGACCACTTAGGTTATTTTCAAGGATTCCTACAAACAGCCCCTTTTAATTACTTTTGTAACAATTTCATTATTTCCTTCACTTACATACTGATTTTTTTACTTACCTTTACTTTGTTTTCATTTTTTCTTCTAAAATTCTTAAAAATGCCGGCTAATTGCCTTTGTCCCATCTTTAAATAATTAATCATTAAAATAATATCACAATAACATTATAATATTTTTTTTTGTCTTTTTTTTAAAAAATAGATTCCTACTTACAAATTCTTCTATAAAATACCTTCCCAAATTTAAAACTTTTACTAACCACTTTTCTTACTATTATTTTCATTTGCAAACTCCAAACAGAACCTACCTTCAGCAGGTTAGGACTCTGTTATTACCTTATCATATAACATCATTTTTTCTTTAAATATTAATTTACATTTTCAATTTAATTTAATTAACATTTATTACTAATTTTTCGGCTTACACCATAAACATTTTTTAATACATTTAAATTCTATAATCAGTTTATTCCTATTTTATGTGTATTTCATTCACATATAAATTTATCCCCCCCCCCTTTTCTTTAATTTATTTTTTAATTCATTTATTTCTCTATTCACACTTTTATTATTGCATTTTTATTCCATTCATATACTTGTACTATTTTAGGATTTGAACATTTTTTTTATAATTTTCCACCTTTTTTGTATACAATTATTACATATTTATTCTGCTTAAAATTTTATTTCCTTAACTTATTTATTCATTTAATTATTTCCATTAACTTTTTTATTTAAATCTATATATCAGTTTTTTAATTTATTTGTTTTTCTGTAAAATGATCTACTGCTGTGAACATAATGTCTTTGGTTTGATCTTACATTGCTATCTAATGATAAATTCGTTTAATTTGTTTAACGGATCGAACGTGGGTACCGAATTACTGGAGGGGGGCTTAGAGAATGAATTATAGTTATTATGGCACTACGGTCCTGCAACAAGCCAGGCTTCCTCCACAACAGCGAACCAATCTACACGGTCTCCTGCTTTCTCCTTTTATGTGTCAACCTTCAAGAGCTTCAAATCCTCCTTCACATCGTCCAGACATCTGATCCTGAAAGAGAACGTCCTCTTCTCTTTTACGTTTTCCATTTGATTTGCCATAAACTATTTTTTCGGTATCCTTTCATCGGGCATCCTCTCAACATATCCTAACCATCTTAATCTTGCTCTTTTTATTAATGCCACAATGCTGGGTTTCCCGTACAGATTTATCAGTTCCCCAATCCTTCTTCTTCTCCAAACTCCATTCTCCGAGACTCCTCCCTATATCCTTCTCAATACCTTTTTCTCCCAAGAGTTGATCATCTGTTCTGCTTTTCTTGTCAAGGGCCATGTTTCTTCCCATAGATCACTACTGGCCTTACCATGGTTTAGTAAATGACCACTCTCATCCTTTTACAGAGAGCTCTAAAATTCAGTATTTTCTGCAGTGAGAAATAACATTTATTTCCTGCTGCTATCCTGGCCTCTATTTCGCTCTCTACTGTGTAATCATCTGTAACCAGGCTTCCCAGGTATTTAAACTGGTTTACAGTTTGATATTCTCTTCCTTATCCTCTCTTTTCATGTACACCGTCTTGTCTTCATTCACCTTACGGCCCGATTCATATGCTTCTTCTTCCTGGAATATTCCTTTTAATGTTCCTCGGGTTCTTACGGCAATGACATCATCACCTACATCATCTGTATATGCTAAATGTTGAGACAGCCTATTGTAAATGGTCCCTCCTGGATTAGTTCTGATTGAACGAATAGCTACTTCTAATGCTATATTAAATATAAGAGGAGCAAGAGGATCCATCAAGCCATTCTCCACAGAAAATTCCTGGGACAACGAGGGAATGCATTAGGGAGAATAAATTTATCAATTAAATTGAATAAAATTGTCAAATGGAATGAAATTGTTAAATAGAAAAAATAAATTAAAATATTTGCTTTTAGTGGGTTGACGAGTATTTATTGTATGTAAATGGAAAAGGTAGGGAAATAAATATATTATATCAGGTAAATACATATTGTATGTATGTCCGATCATGGATTGATTGATATACTGTGTATTGTAGCAACCCAATGTAATTGGGCAGCATGGATAAATAAAGCATTTCTCTCTCTCTTCAATTACCTATATATGGAAATATATATTATAGGATATTGCTATATTGTATAGTTGATTTTGCACATCTTTTCGATTTTCTCCAAAACGGCTCAAAAGATTTAGTATAAACTCGGCATTTCATACAATTAAATGGTCTTTTGTATCAGTTAGCTCTTACTTATTCTCATTAAAATTGTCTGAAAGGGGTTAAATTACGATTTTTTAAAAAATGACATGTCTATTATGTTTAATTTCGTCTATTTGAAAAGAATAAACTGTTCTTGTGGTCAGTAATAATAAACAATAGAAAAATACAAAATATAAAAAAAAAATTGATGAATAACGAAAGGAATAAAAAAGGATAACATCTTATTAAAACGGGAAATACCTAGACCCCAAGATCTTTCCCGATTGCATTACGACTTCGTAATCGTTTGTTAAAATGTTTTATTCTAGGCAGGAACAAAATTATCCTCAACTCAAGAAATCCTTTAAAATGATTTTTTATAGAAACAGAAAAAAAAATCATTTCTCATAATTTTCATCTTTCCTGTTCTTAAGATTTTTATTTTTTTCGAAATTCACAAAAATAGTGATGAATTCAACACAAGCTCATGAATCTACATAAAACATGGGGACTTAAGTTAGTAAGCGAAAGTAGTGTGATGCGCGCAGTGCACCAAATATATATTTAAATGAATCTTTTTTTATTCATCAACTTCTCTGTAGTGCTTTAGAGTTGCTATAAATGTGAAATATTTAACTTTCAAACAATTCAAATAATTAGGCACATGATAAAACTATGTTCCATCATTATATTTATATTTTTGGAACATATGCCATTTTATGAATAACTCTTTTAAGCCCCGACTGAAGTTTAATGTATAATCTAAAAAAGAAAAACAAGAAAGTTCCGGAGATACATGTTTATCCTCGTCGTTTCCTCTGACATTCCTTGACAGTCCTTTCCTTCCTCGAATTTTCCGTCTCTGACAACTCCTTCCTACTCAGTAGATTTGACGGAAAATACAATACCCATTTAACGCTTAAGACACACATAAATATTCATAAAATTATATACCAAGTTGTGAGTTGAGAAGCAGAAGAAAAAGAAGGTATGTAAGATGTTTGTAAGTTCACAGACAAAAGTGCACTTCACATCTAACAACATTCAAATATTGTAAACTATTAAAGACCTGCAAATGCCTTGCTATTTCTATTGGCCATTTTTTCATATTATTGTTTTCTGCTAATATTATGTATAGATTTCAAGTTTATTATCTACAAAATGATTTTTTTTATTTGAATAGAATAAGAAAAAAATATTGTGCATTAAACATTTTTTTTAGGCAATCAACGGGAAAGGTGATGTTTGCCTGGTTATCTATAGATGACCAACTTTTTCTAACCATGCTGGGGGATCAAGTGGTACCGCCGCTTAATGAAAAAAGTCAACGCCCCCAGGCCGTATTCGAATCGGCGCCGCCCGCAGAATTCAGAGCGATTGACCTAGACCTAACCGACTGAGCCACGGACGGCCCAGCATTAAACATTAAAAACCAAATTAAAAAAAAAAAAAGAACGTTAGTAAAAATTCAAAATAAATTAAGCTTAGTGATAAAGTAATAACAGAGTCCTAACCTGTTGAAGGTAGGTTAGGTTATTAATGAGGTTAATGAAAGAAAATTTTTTGTGGAAAAGTTTTTTTTATTGAAGTCATAAAGTTTGCAAGTGAATAATCAATTTAAAAATAGTGTTTGGCACTATTCTCACCAATTATGCCGATGACACATGTCTTTTGTCAGTGAACAATGATCCTTACATTGTATTCCAAGCCCTCCAATCCCATATCACCACCCTTGAAGAATGGTGCCAAAACATGAGGATGAAAATAAATTCCACCAAATCACATTTAAAGATGTTGAGATAGATCCGTTACTTTGGACTACATCTGAACAAACGACTCACATGGAATCCTCATAAAAGACTGTAAAGACAGGAGACTGTTCGCCGTTTCCGACTATTACAACATTTACTAAACAAAGGGTATAAACTGCCAATCCATTACAAAAGACTGATCTACATGACTATTATAAGGCCTATCTGGACATAAGGAGTTGTGCTTTGAGACTCCACTAAACCACCAAATTCCTCCCGAATCCAATCGTTACAGTCATCCATCAGGACCTCAATGTCTCATATGCTGTCGATTTGGCCAGAACCAGATACCAGATACCATTCCTTCCATGATAAACTTCCCGACCACCCAAATACACTTGTTTCTAACCTGGCTTCTCCTTCATTAACTAATAATCCTCCTAGGCGTCTCAAAAGAAGATGGCCTCGAGATATTCTCCTCTAGAAATGTTATTGGAGTTCTATCAATGGGTAGATTCTTCACATGTTTGTATCATGTCAATATGTGACCTACAGCAAATTTACTTGTATATATTTTTATATAGTTGTAAATCAATTTTTTCAAATAATGTTTGAAACTGTTATGATATTATTTTAATATTTATTTTTGTTTTTAAAGATATGACATGAACAATTAGCCTGCTAAAGAGAAAATTTTAGGAATTATAACATCAATGATTAAGGTAAATTCAAAAACATTAGTATTGTGTGAGGAAATAATGTAATAATAATATGAAAACAAATTCTATAGGTTGTCTCTTTGAGAAGAGCCTAAGGCCGAAACGTTGGAGATTTTTTAAAATAAGTAGCAGAGAGAAAAAGTGGATAATTAAAAACCATTTCGGATAATTTTCATTGCCCAAATTTGCAATATAGTAGGTTGCTTGAGAAGATTTGATAAACATTGTATTCATGTACAACAGTAACAAACATTTAAAATTCTCCTACAAATAGAGTTGACCCTAAAGCCCAGAGGTCCTCATCAATAGGTGCCACTGTGACAGTAGAAAAAGTCAACACGTAACTTTCCTAATAATAGTCTGATTTCAATTATTTGTTGGGAATTTTAACCTAAATCTAAAAACATCAACAGTAAAACGAGGGGTTATAAGTTTTACGACGACGCTATAAACGAATATGATTTTATAAATTAAAATTTTATTGGCCTACTTTACATTCTAATATTTAGATTTTTATAATTATTTGTGAAACAATAATATGAATTATGTACTTACCTAAAATTAAACATACATCCTTACTTTCATTCGCATACTGAATTAATGATTGGATTATTTATTATAATCATGCATTCCATTGAAGCTTTCAATTTATAATAAAAAAATTAAACAGAACCAGTCCAATTACTATTATTTTTTTTTAATATTGAAGGTTCAATAGGATGTACCTTCGCTAATAATTATTCGAATGTTTTTTATTTTTTAGGAAATTTAATCACCACTCAAAACAAGAATTAAAAAAAACAAAAACAGAAAATAATTTTTATTGGTTATGTTCGCATAACAATTTTTTTGGAAAATCAATTAATATATAGAAAGAACTTCAACACGGCTCAACCAATCTACACCAAACTTGGAAGTGGTTTGGTTTAGGTTCTGTAAACTAAACTCAAGGACACAAAATGACTCTAATTAAAACAATCTAATAAAACGTTAGAAAAGCTTTTCTTTATATTCATCTAATAATTTTTTTAATATGTAGCAGAAATTAAGTTTTCCGACGGTTACATTAACGTAGAGAATTGGATAAAATGCAGAAGAGTAATAAACGTTATATGAATGATGGACGTTAGGAGAAAAACAAAATCTATAAATTTCTAATTCTTAATTTCTTTGTGAATAATATTTAAGAGTTTCAGAAGACGCTAAAAAACGAATATGATTTTCATTTTCTTAAAAAATATTATTGACCATCAAATTATAGACTCCAACTCGCAGCCTCATTAGGGTTTTATAATTATTTGTGAATATAAAATCATTGTGTGGAATCGGTAATATTCTTTTAAATATTCTTCAAAAAGATAAATCGGAATGTAATAACCGTGAAAAAAATTCATACTTTCTGAGCTACGCGCAAAAAAAAGTTTAATTTTGTTTTTAATTTCTTTCTATTTGAGAAATTGAGGATTTCAGTAGCTTTACACCTTCCCACGATGTGACGGAACGTTTGGAAAAAAAAAAATGTAAATCGGTCCAGTACCTCAAATAGTGGGCAAATATTCGAACCGTTCTCTATGTTTCTACTTGACTATGAAAGTAATCCAATTGATAGATAACGGTATCAATCCATTAGGTTTAAGAATTCAGAAAAATTCACAAAAATATATCGAAAAATAAATTCGATATATTATGGTCCCGTTAAATTTAATATGACAATGAATTGAAAATACATTGATACTACTGATTTTATGCTTCTGATTCTATTTTCCCCGCAATACTGTTAATCTGTGTTATTCCAAAAATTCCTTATCAGATTATTAATTGAGATAGCACGTGAAAAAGTCTATTTTTAATTGTTAAAATTAAACACAGTTTTATTCACACGTTTACTACTAATCTAATATCAACAATAGCTGTGCATCAAAGCTTTGCAAGTTCTTGTCGAGCGGAACTGTAAATAAATTTATTGTTTCAATAATGTAATCTGATAATAATTAAAACTTTCAATTAGTACACTTTGATAACTGAATTTTCTTTGTTGAAAACTTCACAGGCTTCTTGTAGACTACGTGGAAAATCTATACTTTCGCTTGTTCTAGTAAATACATAATAAAGGAATAAGTTCTAAGGACATTGTTAAAGACCCTTTGATGCATAAGCTGCAAGGATAAAGAAAATCTTCAAAAGGGCTCTGATAAGGAACGCTACTTCAATGAAGTTTGTTTCATCAATAATCATTTTTTTTTTTTTTTATTTTGTATAAAAATCTATTCAAGATCAACCAATTGTCTTGAAAATGCAATATAATACATTTTAAACTTAAAAAAAAAGTTTAATTTAACTTAAAATTT
>NW_027105168.1:778099-782332 GCF_000696795.3 Halyomorpha halys | reverse complement strand
CATATATATATATACGGCTTCAGTATGTTAATGCTCTGTAGATCTGAATAAAACTGCTTTGATGTGCCCTACGGCACAATAAACGAATACAGAATTATTCATAAAAATACATTTTGAAGACTTATTTCCATTGGAAATTAGGTAAGGTAATCGAATAATAATCTAAAAATAATTTATTACTTAACGGAAACTATCAGTGAACCGTTGATATTATGGGGGGGGGGGAGGAAATAAGGCAAAAACATCAAACTATATTTGACAAATTATTCCAGCATAATAAAAGCCTAATTTTTGATTTATTCATTATTTAAAGAATAATTTAAAACATTAAAGTCGACTTTATGTTAAAAAGTTCAAATGCACTGTTTGTATAATTCATTCGTCCCAGCAAACTCTGTCGCAATCAGCGAAAATATTGACTCTATTAATTTTCCTCACTGAGTATATTTAAACAATTGTTTACTCAGAGTAGTATATTTGACCGCTAGTCTTGTCCAATTGAATATTCGATAAAAATCAACAAATTTCCGACTCTCTCAAGGGTTTGAATAAGTATAATAATTAAATATAAATGATAAAATGATAAAACAAAAATTTGTGTAAACGTTCGTAGCATAATTTTGGTCCTCCGGGTTGGGTCGCTTGGCAATACTAGTAGTTTATGTTCCTATTATATTTGCAAAACAAGAAGATAGTGGCTAGTGGTGAGAAATGAAACTTATTAATGAAATGAGCTACACTGTTTTAATGAGTGCCAATATCTCGGAGTAATATGCCTTCATCGGGGCTAAGAAAAATATGATACAAGAAGAACAGAAAGGAATATAATAACTATGATTGGATTATATGGGATATTATAAACTAAAAAATAATAATACAAAAACATACAAAATAATAGAACATAAATTTAAAATATTAAATAATGTTGCATGAATATGATATGGTATACCGAAACGAAAGGAAAGTTAAAAATGTAAAACACAAAAAGAAAGCATTGGAGAAAAAGGAGAAAGAATTATAACAGATGAGGTATGAAAATGGAAAATCTAACTTAATTTTTTTTTTCAATTATAGATAATATATAGATAATAATAATTTTTAAAATACTTTTCATGAATAGCCGTCTAAAGAAAAATAAGGAAATGCATAATAATATAAAATGTATACAATTATACGAGCGTCAAAATATGTGTTTTTTTTTTATTTACATGTGTAGTTTTACTAACTGTTTCTTAATAAATGCGTCAATTATAATGCGTTATTTTTTAAAAAACTTTGGACTACTACAATTTTTCAGGAGTTTCCAATATAATTGTGGTCCTCCGAGCCGGATTTGATGGCATACTTTTATAAATCTGTGATTCTGGTAAAAGTGAATTAAAACCTATTTTTCTAATGACTTAGCTAAAAAATAAGAAATAATGCAAGATATAGATAAACAATATTGAAGGCTACTCTAACTAATTTGAAATTTTCGATTTTATTACTGAAATATTCAGCTTTTGTTAATCAATAGCTGAATATTTCAGTAATAAACTTACTTCTTTTACAACTCATATTTTTCTGTCAGGTAATAAGATTACAAAAGTTTTAAGCGTCCATTATAGACACTTTTCAGACAATATTATTTTTCAAAATTAATTTATTTATTGTATAAACTTATTTTTATTGATAAAGTGTATCGTATGAACTCAACTTACCTGTGAGGTGCGAGGTGCGGTGGCCTGGAGCGGCAGTGCATTTCGATATCCGGTACCGATCGCGCTTCCTCGGGCGGTCCCGTGCTCTCGTCGGAAGTGCCCATGAGGCCGGAGAGGTGAGGTGCGGCCTGGACCGACAAGGAGGTCGTGCAGTCCTGGCGCATCAGGACCGGCTTGTTCTTGGCCAGCAGAGCCGAGCTCTCGTCCCCCGAGCCGTAGCCCGAGTTCGGCTCCTCGCCCTTAGAGCTCATCTTCAATCACCTGGGCAAAATTAATTAAGTTAACTTATTGAATAATGAGATACATCTGATAAGAAAAACAGTGAAAATGACCTTGATCAATGCAATATAAAATTGAAAAGTATACCTTTACCTTAAAATTATCAGATCAAGGTAAGTCCATAAATTTCATATGAGTCACAAGCCACATTGGGACATAGCTGCCAGAGATGCACTCACGCTCCCTGGCCGAAGCAACACCTTACTTACCCAATCAGAACTCAGTAGACCTCTTAATATAAAAATATGGGATAAAATATCTCAGAGTAAATAAAAGAAATCAAAAGAATAATAAACCCATAGTTCACATCCTACTGCAAGGAGGAAGTTGCTCTAAACCGCTTGAGAATAGGCTATGCTATTCTCACTGCCATCTACAACTTGTCAGTATAAGCCAAATTATCAGTATAATCTCACAATTAGGCATATTTTTGGAGACTGACCTCACTATTTTCCAACAATAAACAGAATAGGACTGACCCCAAATTTATCTGAAGCTATAAACTAACATTGAAATTTACATTTTTGAAAGCACATCGCCTCCTTTCTAAATTATAGAATTTATATAATCTTTTTGATATTTTTTTTACGGTGGAACCATTTACATGTAAAATCATTTTAAGAAATTGATCCAAATCCTTAAAGTCATGAATGTGGGATTTTCGTAAGGCTAAGGCCACATTCGAGAAGACAAGGAAACTAGTGACTTTAAGCTACTTATCTAGAGACTAGACTCTCTACCGAGGTAGCAAATAGTTAGTTGGAAGCGGGATATAAATGGCCACATATATCTTAGGTGTAGCTGTGAAAGATGCCTTTGTAATTGTAATAAAACTATTACTCTGTAAAATAATTGGTTGAGATACTATAAAAATAAACGTACAATAAGACTTGAAATAGAAGTCTGAGATTTGTCTTGATATTTTATTTTTATTTCTCTACCTTGCCATATCTGGCATACGAGGTGGTTACCCCATAGGTTACCAATGTATTTTAACTACTGTGAGAAGGTCAAGTTTCCGTGAGGCTGCAATTAAATAAAAATTAATTGCTCAGGCCGGATTCGAATCGGTACCGCTCCGGACTAGAAGTCGCTAAGATGACACCCTAATACTCTCGGTCACAACGATATTTTGTTAAACCTTAGCCAATAAAGTTCCTATTACTCAATTATATCCTAGAAATTTGTAGATTTAATAACTTTGCATATGTTATTGTATTACTTGTAATGAAATACTTTTAAATCATTGATTGCGATTGAATAATTCAGAGGTTGTCGATTTAGCAGATTAACAATCATTATATAATTTATAGTGTTAATCCTCTGCAATGGATGGAATTCAGTATCGTGAGATCAATGCTATTGCATATTAATGATATGGCGGTCTGGCTCAATCTATCCATAACATGAGTTGAGGCAGTCACAGTTGCCTACAGTATCATATAGATTACTTTTTGTTATACTTTCGTGAATTCGTGTCTTTTGGTATAACGTGACTTATTTTCACGCAGAACTTCCAAGAATTACTGTCCACAAAACTTTTCCAATTAACTTCAAAGTCAGTAATCCGCATGGGACAATACTTTCATCTAAAATTAAGAAATGATAAATAAGATACTAATATCTCTTATCGAATAATTTTTTTTTAGAACTATCTCAACGCCCGATTGTGTCTTCATAATCGTCCTTAAGTCACAAATACCTATTCTACAAAGTATATCAGCAACTATTTCTAAGTTCAAACAATTGTCAACGTTGTAAAAGATAAGGTAATAACTTTAATTTATTTTCTTCAAAATATGGGTAAGAAAATGTAAAAAAAAAAGAAGAAAAATTTATAGTAGGTTTAATAGGTTAAAAAGGATTAAATATACCTCAACTTAATTATTCGGTCAGACAGTATGGTCGAAAATAGATATAGTCGCCATAAAACGCATATTTTTATTTATTTATTTTTTTTCAAATTTGTCAAAACATTATGAACCCAGCTTAGAAATGAGTTCTCTTTGATAAAAACTCATAATCCAAAAGTTATAGAACATTTTTTGGCGAAAAAAACATAAATAGTCCTAACATTCCAAGGTTTTTTCGCTACCAAATTTTCTTCTGAAATTTTATTAAATTCCAAACATTACTTTTGCTCAAAGATCTGCAACAGTATTTTCAACACACGCATGTTTCAAACCTGGCTTTTCTCGAAGATTTTATTATATTTAGTAAAAAAAAAAAATAATAATAATAATAAAATGTGTTC
>NW_027105168.1:776794-777876 GCF_000696795.3 Halyomorpha halys | reverse complement strand
ATTAAATTATCTGATATAATTATAAACCAGTTTTTTTGCAGTAAAATCCCAAAATGAGTAAAGAACGCCCTAATCCTGCAATAATCATATTTATTGTATAATTTATAATATTAATACTTGGAAAGCGTACTTGTTAATTTTTTAATCAAACTAAACTCACTGAATATTCACTAAATTTATAAAAACATACATAGAAAACTTCTCTGATTGAAAACCTAACATTTTGTCTATGAACGAAGAGCTATGTGGGAAATCAATTATATAGAATGATTTTATATTTTTATTATAAATACTGGATTTTAATTTTCAACTCCTTAAAATTACCTCCATTTTAAGTTTTAGAAAAATAATTAGAAAAGCAAAAATCTCATGTTCTTCCTGTTTGCTTTTCAATTGTGTATTTTCATACGAAAATAGATAGCACTAACAAAAAACTAACAAGTAATAAGTCAAAGTAGAAGAAAGTTTGATTAAAAAAATATTGCTATATTTACTATCGACATTTTGTTGAATTTTAAAATTTTTACTAAAACTTCAGCTGGGAAAGAATGATTAAAGAAGATGATTAAACGCGAAGAGGGAATCCAAGTTCAAACAATAACAAGATTATTCTTGAGAGACTTCTTCATAGTTGCACAAAGCCAGTGTTTGATTCCAAGAACATTCACCACTTGCGTTTGTTTACTTGTTCTTATTGAACTTATTTAAATTATTGATAATCCTAGACTATAAATTAAATAAGGAGGCAATTCAATTAAAATAAGCAAATACTAGCATAAACAATCTGAGAAATTTAGTACAAGAATTGAACGAAATTTAGTAAAAGCATTAAATAATAACCAAAATCGTGGAATTTGGCCCAAACGGAGTAAAAAAGGAAACGTGCAATTTTGTGGAGAAACCCCAAAAAGTAAATATATAATTAGTATAATTTATTCACATTCTTGGGACTGGAATATATCTATTAAATAAATCGTAAATTGGTATCCTTATTAAGTCTCAATATTCTATATTATACCAGGTCATTCAAAAAGTCCTGTCGTTTTTTTGGGGGAAATTATAAATAAATAAATATTTTCAAA
>NW_027105168.1:766660-775744 GCF_000696795.3 Halyomorpha halys | reverse complement strand
GGTGACTGCATTAAATTAATCCTCCTTAGCCTCCTATTCATAAAGTATAAACATTTGTGTTTACATGGATAAAAGTTGTATTGAACGGAATTAATTAGCAAACACTCTATAATCAAAATAAACTACGAACAAACGAAAAACGACAGGACTTTTTGAATGCCCTGGTATTAATAGTCCAACGTTTCGGCCAATTCGGCCATCCTCAAGGACAATCTTAGAAGAAGATACTTAATTCATCCACGCTGCCCAAATACATCGGGTTTATTATTAACATTACACAGCATACTAACCAATCCGTGATTGGACATATATAAATTACATATAATTACATGGTATAATAAAATAGAAAGAAAACAGTTTTTATCCCCACAGTTTCCTATTACAATCAATTTCAGTCTATACACTAAATACAAATATTTCAATTCATTCTTTTTTTCTTTCTCTTTGCTGTTCCTTCAATATCACCATTTTACAATTTTTATTTCACCTGATCGACAAATTCACTCTCCTGAATTCACCCTCCCAGATCCTCTCTAGTGACCCGTTAAACAAATTCAGTATTAGACGGCAATGTGGGATCAAACCATCAATAATATTCACAGCAGTAGATAAGTTTACCAAAAAACAAACAAATAAATACATTTTACCAAAAAAAACTAATACATAGATTCAAAGGAAAATATATCAATCAAAAGATAATAAAAAGCCGGTTACAAGAAACACTTGAATGGATAAATAAGTTAAAAGTTAGATAAAAAAAATAAATAAATTAAAATAATAATACTAATAAAATAAAATAATTTAATGAATCATAGTTTGTCATTGTCAATTTATCTTAAATAGTTTGTTTATCTAATAGCGGATAGTATATTTTTAATCTAAAATTAAAGTTCTAAAAAAATAGGGTGCTTTTGACTTGAATTTGATGATCTGGGCAAAATAACCTGTAAAACATTTTTTTTTTTTATTTTGATGTGAGGTGTGAATTTATATTTAAGATTGTCCTTGAGAATGGTCGAATTGGTCGAAACGTTTTTACTATTGATATAATAAAGAATGTTGAGACTTAGTAAGGATACCAATTGATTTATTTAATATATAATTAGTGTAATTTGAATGTCTTTTCTATGATACGAATTTCTGACGAGGCTTTGCGGAATTCGAAGCTAGGAAAAAAAGTAACAATTGCTCGAATATCCCAACTCAAGTTATTATGTCCAAAAATCTGATTTTAAAAATTTATAAAACTGTTGCACCGACTTGTGGAGATGAAACATATCCTAATATTTAGGGAAGAACATCTAAAAGTTTTTGAGAATGCAGTATAACATTTGATGACTAGAGGTTCTGTTCCGGGCAGGAGCTAATGAAAGTGCTTATTGAAAATTCAAACCGGTCAAAAGTTAGACGCAGACAGTAGATTATCAATAAACATTAACATCTAAGTTTCACATAGCCCGGACGTTATTACCTAATTGTCTTAAAGTTGGCTGGTTCCGAGAACGGGCCGCTTTAACTTGGATCCGTCTAATCTAAACTTCAGCGACCCTCAGTATAAAGTGTCAGGTGGCTTGTCCGATCTACCCATCTTTATTGATCTTCGAAGTGCAATTCACGAAA
The DNA here is from genome assembly GCF_000696795.3 of Halyomorpha halys. Taxonomy (NCBI): domain Eukaryota; kingdom Metazoa; phylum Arthropoda; class Insecta; order Hemiptera; family Pentatomidae; genus Halyomorpha; species Halyomorpha halys. The sequence goes on along the minus strand of NW_027105168.1, from coordinate 774,124 downwards.
AACATTGCACAAAATGAAACTAAACTTTTAAATTAACGAACAAATGATTAAAATAATTTAATAAATGTTCAAATTAAACAAAAAATATACTCTTTAATAAAGGAGAGGATTATTGGGACAACGGTCAGAAATGAAATACACTGTTTAGGCCACTTTTGATATGATTAATTTACAATAATTAAATTCCTAACTCACATACCTCCCTTTCCATACCGCTTATTTTACCCTTCATTACCTTTAAACCATGTATTATTATATTTTTTTATAAAGGTAACATCTGTAATAATGTTAAACTAAAAAAAAAAAATATTGTAAGGAAAGGTAATACATATAATTAATATATTAATATTTTTTTATATATTCCAAGTATTTGTTATATATAAATAAGGAAAACATTTTTTTTTATTTAATGTGCTTTACAACTGTACAGAAAATAAATAATAATAAGTAAATAGGTTGTATGTTTCATATACACTTGAAAATCTTGGGAAGGAACCACCCATTGATGGTACTTCAAGGATTAATTTAAATTAGAAGGTCCCGTGGCCATCTTCTTTTCAGACGCCTCCGAGGATTATCAGGGATTGTTAAGGATGAAAGATTAAGAATTAATGGGTTAGGATGGTTAAGGAGTTTGGAATGAAAAGACGCGTTTCTGTTTTGGGTCAAATCCGCAACGAATGGGATGTTAAGGTCTTTGTGGATGAGTTTATTTGTAATGAAATAAGGAGTCTCAAAGATTTAACGTAGAATTTTGGATTGTAAGGATTGGATGCGGGACAAATTTGATGGTTTGGTAGAGCCCCAGAGCTCAATTCCGTATGTCCAAATTGGTCTGATTATCGTAGTGTATACTATTTTTTTGTAGTGAGTGGGAAGTTTAGAGCGTTTGTCAAGTAGGTGTTGTAGCAATCGGAATCTACGAGCTGTTTCTTGTCGTTTCAGTCTTGTGTGTGGATTCCAAGTAAGTCTCTTGTCAAGATGGAGTCCTAAGTATCGAATCTGTTCAACAGGCTTTAGTGGAGTAAGGAAAATTTAAATACAAAATATTTATTTCTGTTATCAATCGATACAAACATTGCAATGACAATTAAAATACATATTTAGTATTAACACTGTGGTCGACCAGCTGTGTCCACCAACGAATAAATATCCACCTCTAGTTCTGTTGTAGCCAACGTCATGAGATAATAAGAAGTAATAGGTGCTTCCGAACGGTGATGAATTTTTTTTTAGTCCTAAATTTCGCAAATTTGGGAATTTATCCTTTGGTAGCAATTTAAAAAAAAAAAATCATGTGCGTATTCTTTCCTGTTCGTTAGAAACATGTCAACTGGCACATTACATAATTCAAGTTGTAGCTCTCAGGTGGTTTGTGTTCGATTGTTGCTCAAAGAGGATTATTATAAACCAGTAGACTACTTTTGAGGCTTCCTATTACCTTGGATCTGGTATTTAGCTCATCAATTATTTCTTGGATTTTGGAACTACAGCTTGAAAAATCGTAATCTTTGAATTCGTCAGCTAACTGAAGACAGTTAGGAAAGTGTATCAAGTTGTATGGCTTACAGGAGGTAAGAATAAAAAGGAATGGATTAAATTTTTGCAGGTGTTCCAACATGATTTATGTACATTAAACCGAATCAATTGGCACATAATTGTTAATAATCTCTTTTATAATCAAGTACCGACCACATTACTCGTCCAATACTGGACCTTGGAACACACTGGACGAAGCTAGGCACGGATGTGGTTCTACCTTCGTACTTTACCAGGTTTTCAGGAAACTCATAGAATGTCCTCAAAGAACGGAGATGGTCGAGCGAGCAATCAGAAGTTAACTACACAATACAATAATATATTGTCTTAACGCGTAACAACGTTTCGACTCAAATTCTATGGATTCCAACAAGTAAATGGAATAATACAAAAGACAAAACAGGAATAATTTAAATTTTCGCAGGTGTCCCAACATATAAAAGATAAAATAGGAATAAATTAAATTTTCGCAGGTGTCTCAACATAATTTTGGTCCTCCCGGCCGGATCACTTGACGTATATTTGTTAATAATTTTTTTAAAACGATAATGTGTCGGACACACAACTCGATAAATACCAACACTGGAACATATTGGCCCAAACTGGACAGGAATGTACAGTAACCACATTAGGTTTTCAGCCAAATCATAGAAGCTCTATTCACATGTTAAATGTAACTCCAACAAGTATAAAATAATGTAATTTTAAATTGCTGAGACTATACAATCAGTTGTAATACTTATAACAATAAGGCTTTTCTAATTTTTTTTTTTTTTATATGTTCTTAATAATAAAATATCTAATTCACAAGTAGCGTTACATATATTTCTAAAATGAGAGGACGGTAGGCTGTTTCAAAATGGAGGATAAAACAAGTTGAAAGCCGAGTGCGGTCACGGCTAGGACAATTAATGTCCATTAACGAAGAGCAGTGCATTTATCCTCATCACGTCACATCTAATTGGGCCAACACCTCTTTACTCCAGTCGATATTAATCGATACATTGCAGGACAGCTGAGGATAAATTAATCCTGGGAGTTAATAAAATGGCCTTCGGTAACATTTTAGTCATTAAATTCAATTCTAAATGTTATAGATACACACACAGCTGGGGTCAGTAATATCAGTGACATGATTTTTTTTTTTAAATTTATAACTTTTTTTCCTGTAAAAAGGGAACAGTTATACAATGAATCATTAATAACCGTAACATAAAAAACAATTTTCATTTGAACTAATAACAATATTCAATAAGGGATTCTCAAATAAAGGGAAGTTTATAAGAAAAATCACATCTCCAAAAAAATATAAATAAAAAATTTTAAATGTCTTGATCAATGGTTCCCAAAGTGAGTGCCTCGGCACCCTGAAATACCCAAGCATATGTTGGGGTACCACGAGTAAATAGCATACATACTATATACAGTGTATTCCAGTATTGAAGTTGCTCCGTTTTTCTTCTTTTCGTACGTATTTAACCGGTCAAAGGATAATTTTGCGGAATTTTTTTTTTTTTTGGCGCGACAAGGATATAACTCATTTAAGGTTCTCAGGTAAGGTCTAGAACAAATGTCTCAAAAAACTTGAATGCAAAGTATTCTCAAAAGATTTTGATGTGATATTTTCAAATCCACTACTGTCGTCAAAAAGATGCCATTAACAACCACGATATTGTAAGCTGAAGTTTAGCAATTCGTGTAATATTGAATTACTGTCTAATTATTTAATTTAAGATAAAATTGTGTGAAGATAACGATAATTAACAACAATAAACTTTGGAAATATATAGATTTTAAGCAAAATGAAATTTATTACAGCAAACTACGACTAAAATAATTTAAAATAAACTAATCTATTATTTTTTCATTCTTAGCAACTTGTTTGAAAAAAAAGTGATGGAACAGAATCTGAAAATTCCTAAAGTCAATAAAATTCATATATCTTCTGTTTTTAGGTTAAGGTTCTTAAGCTTCCTCCTTCATGATAACTTTTTTTTTGTCATAGTTCGAAATATCCAAAAACCAATTCTAGTACAAGAGCCTAAGAGGAAAACTGCCCTAAAGGCAGTTATTTCACCCCAATTTATGATTACTTTCATGAAAACTATGTATAACTACTAGTCAAAATTGGTGAGTTTGCCAAGTATAGGTAGGGGGAATAAAAAATGGTGGCTGTTTCAAAACGTTAAAAATAATTATGTTTTCATTCAGAGCTCTTTATCTTTAAACTACCAACAACTATAGACAATCTACGTGAACATTATTTAAAGTAGAGTAAAGTTTCTAAAATATGAGCCATAATAGAGCTATTTACGTTCAATAGTTCTCGAGATATAGCTGTTTAAAAAGCTGTATTTCATAAAAATGCTGTACAAAATGTACTGAATGATCAGTAGTTACTTAATCTATATTGAAAAATCTATATCTCAAAAACCATGTTAAGATGTCTATTAGCACTCCAATTAAAGCTAGTTTAATGGACTATAAAGTAGTTTATGACCTTTATCTTCATAGGATTAGTAGTTTTCGTGATATTTGCTAAAGTAAATAGATTTACAGTTGTTCGAAAAAAATTTTCATACGGTAAATTTATATTCATAAGCTAATATCATAAAAAGTACTACCTCTACGAAGTTGAGTGTTATAAAAAACATTATAGTAAGTTAAATTTCCTTTATTTAGTGTGCTGGCAGACATATGTGCGCCTTATGTGAGTTGAGATATATTTATTCAAAAATCAAACATTATACGAACAACTAGAATTAACATTTTGTAAATTTATTTTGTCGAATATCTTAAAAACTACTACTTCTACAAAGATAAACGTTATCTACTATTTCATAGTAAATTTAACTAGCTTTGATTTGAGTTCTGACAGACATCTATACGTCTTATGGTTTCTTAAATAAAGGTTTTTATAAATCAAACTTATTGTCCGAACAACTATAAATCAATTTATTTTAGCAAATATCATAAAAATTATTATTCCTACGAAGATAAAGGTCATAAAATACTTTATAGTACATTGAACCAGTTTTAATTTGAGTGCTAATAGCCATTTATACGTCACATAGTTCCTGAGATATGGATTTCTCAAAATAAATTAACTAACTACTAATCTTTCAGTACATTTTTAAGAAATTTTGCTTTTTAAAAAGCTATATATCAAGAACTATCGAACGTAAATAGATCTATTAGGGTTCATATTTTAGCAAATTAAATCGACTACTAAATGATGTTCTCTCTGTTCTTGATAGTTTTTAAGATATAGAGCTCAGAATGAAAAATTAATTATTTTTAACGTTTTGAAATACCCACCATTTTTTACTCCCCCTATCTACACTTGTCAGACTCATCAATTTTCAATGATAATTATACATTGTTTTTATTTAAGTAACCTAAAATTGGGGTGAAATGACTACCTTTTTTCTTCCCGGCTTTTGTACTATTCTAAGACGATGGCTTTAAACTAACTGTTCCAAGAAAAACCTTTTTTTGAAGCGAAACATGAAAATAGCTATTTGTGTGTAAATCACCACTCTATGCATAGTATGTAAATATATCTAATTTTTATGAATTTTTTAAAGTTATTAAATCATTTATGAAATGTTCATTTCACCCAAATCTTTAATTAATAAATAAAAATTAAAAACCTTTTTTCATAAGTATGTTTTGTTTTATAGTATACTATCTTAGTTAAATATTTTCTTTATTGAATTATGTATGTTTCTTTATTTATTGTTATTGCATGCATTTGTAGTCTAAACCATCCATGAGTTTTAGCAGTATAGATTTTTTTTGGTATATTATTTTCTGTTTATCGAATTTGTACTATTATAAATGAGAGTAATTATACTTATTATAATTAAACAAATATACATTTTTGAGTATGTGTTAAGTTTCTATTATAAATATATAACTAAGCTGCCAGGGGTTTTAATGATTACAAAGGTTGATCCCAACTAATTCGTCTCTTGGCATTAGCTCGTAAACGAAACGACCCCCGCTATTTTATTCATGACTAATTCCGACAAAGATCATTAAACCCTCAACATGAAACATGAATTTTTAATTAGTTGAACAGGTGTTGACCTCAATAACCCGTCCGATAAGAAATGGGAAACTTCACCAGGCAAACAAATGGATTTCCAGCAAAACGTCTGTGGTAACATACATACATAATTAAATAAAACCCAGATTAAACAGCGATATGATGAAGGGGAAAAAAAATTCGTTTTTTTTGAATTCCAATATTTTCAATGAAAGAATTCTTAGAATGCAATCGTTGTTTGTTTTTGTTTTCTATAAATTTTTAATTTTAATTTTCTTTTATTGATACTTACAACTGTATTAAAAAGTATATACAAACAAATTTGATGTGAGTTATATTAAGATGTTTATATTATATTACGACAGCTGTGTGGAGAATCTACAATTTGATAGAGCTTCAAAAACATTTCTAGAGTACAAGATCTCAAGGTCATCATCTTCTACTCTAGAATAATTAATAATATAATTATTAATAAGTATGATGACCTTGAGATCTTGTACTCTAAAAATGTTTTTAAAGCTCTATCAAATTGTAGATTCTCCACACAGCTGTCGTAATATAATATAAACATCTTAATATAACTCACATCAAATTTGCTTGTATATATTTTTTAATACAGTTGTAAGTATCAATACAAGAAAATTAAAATAAAAAATTTATCGAAAACAAAAACATATTAACTGCCCCAGGTGGGAATCGAACCCCCAACGTTCCGACCTAGAGCACTTGGACCTACGCTCCAACCCTCAAGGCCGTCACGCGTTACGGGGGCACTGCATAAGGTTACTTTTGAAGAATAATATAAAGAAATAAAGGCTCATGAGGTAGTTTAAAATTGCCAAAATATGGAAAGATTGTTAGTTTCTGGAAACTATAATTAAATTAAAATATATAGATTATGTAAGGATATATGTACATGGTATCACGTATGAGAGGACGAATTACAAACAACAATATTCTAAAAACGTTCAAACCAAACAGTCACGAATAATATTTCACTATTCCAGGAAACAAGAAAGGCTAAATGGAATAATTCATCCGGTGATTTGTAACAAAAGTGACATTTATAAAGCCTAGAATATCGAAATGTACGAACGAGGTTACAGCTTGGGGACTGAGGGCGATACCGGATCTGACAGCTTCGATGCCTAGGTCAGATTCAATTTCGAAACAGGATGAATACTGAGAGAATTTTCATTCAAGATATTCTAATAATTTCGAAATGAAATAAAAAAACAAAAAAAAATATTTGCCAAGAAACCTTTATACACATTTGAGGATAATAAACTAAAATAATTTAATAAATGCACAAACACTTCTAACAGAAACATTTAAAAGATTTCATCCCTATTAATGTTAAATTTGTTATACCCTTTATTAGGGACGTTAAAAAATTATACAATGTATTAAAACTGTATTCGTCAATTATACAAATAAAACCCAGGACTGGGTTGCGACTTCGCAATTATTTCATTAAATAATTAAAATCATATTTGTCTGTACTTATTTAGTTTCAAGGAAATAAACAGTTTTAGACAAATTGTTCATTTTCTAGTTTATCTAAAAATTATATTATATTAGAATCTTAACAAAGATTATATTATTTTTAAAATCTTAACAATCTTTATTTTAGATAGTTTTACATTATTCACAATTATACTGACAGATATGTTGATAACATTTACTAAATAATTTGAGAAAACCAAATTATTTGTACATTTTTATTCGTTGAAGTCTTACATTCTACATTTTTTTTTTCAAAGATTAGATTTATTTATTGATAGATATTACAATCTGCCACGCAGTTGTGGGCAATAGTGATGAATGATCTCTTACATACTAAAATAAAAATCAATAAAATTTAAAAAATAGAA
>NW_027105168.1:710904-766610 GCF_000696795.3 Halyomorpha halys | reverse complement strand
ATAAATAAAAAAAAACTCTCTTAAAATATATACAAACAAAAGAATAGACAAGATGAACATAATCAAACTATCTGTATGAAAAATAAATAAATAAAATAACATAATGATAAAATAATATATACATTATCTACATTTAAGGAATCTTTTTTTGTTTATAAATTATAATTTTATATTATCTTTCGTCCTGATATTGATACTGTTGAATTTAACAGAAAGTATTATTTGTATAGATATCCTGTTATGTTTTTGGCGAGCGAGGTTCTAAGGCGTCCATTTAAAATTACAGGTTAGGACAATTACTTATGTATGTTGTGGGTTCAGGGCTTTCTGGGTTCAAGAGTGCTTTGGCAGTTCCTCGCTTAGCTGGTCCACGGTCTCGCAGTTTTCCCAACTCTCTCCAAGAATAACTCCTCTAGGTTCTTCCTTACTAAAAATATCCATCTTCCCCTCAACTTTCTTTCTAGCCATTTCACTGGCTGGTCAAATTTTGAGGGCGTAGAACAGAACTTGGTCTGGAAACATTGAGGTGACATCTATTCCTTTTACCTCTGTATGTTATGGATCAGCATTAAAAGCACTGACATTACCGTCTAACATATGGTGTTAGAAGAGAACAAGACCTGACTTATGCTGTCTTAAATGGTTGACCAGATGTCCTCGCGATTTAACGACGGTCTTATCGCACCTTTGAAACACTTATTAAAAACGGGAACAGGATGCTTAATTTAAGAAATTAATTAAATTGACCAACATTGAAAAAGTTGCTAAAACGGTGTGAAATATACATACATATTATAAAAGATAATTTATTCTTCTTTATCTTATAAATTGTAAATACTTTCTGCTCAAGCATATTTTTTTAATCAATAAAATTCAAGATACCACACGACATACTCTAGCCGTAGGGTAATAAAATATGGAACGGTAGAAACACAGGAAGGTTTACCGTAATCTCGGTATTTCCTTTCCAATCATCTCGGCGAATCGAATTCAGCTTAAACCCCTTCCAGTGAGATTACTCGGTTCTCATCTAGTGGGTAATCTCCTAAGAAGATTTATTGCGATATTAAGTGTCGTCTTTTGTTGGTCGTAGTCCTCGGCACCAGCGACCCTTCCTATCTAGATTCGTAAATTTAAAGGAACGTTTTGAAGGAAAGGTTTTTAAAAATTTGACACTTAAAGGTGGGCACAGGTTAATTTAATTTACCGATATCTAGAATATATATCAAGAGGAAGTATCGCCATTGTGCAAAATGTTGAATTTGAGTTTTTGACTGAAATAATCATTTTAATGTCCCATGATTCCAAAGAACGAAGTCTAATTAATGTTTTAATTAATAGTTATTTATCATACTAATATTAGTGAAATTAAATCTTTCTTTTAATTGTATTTATTTTTCTTCGACGTTGTGGGACTCTTTCCCCAACTTAGGGATTTCATCACCTTTTCTTAATTACCTTCTTTACTATATCCATATAATTAGTTTTTTCAAAAAATCAGAAAACATCAAATTATAAGGATGTAATAAACAAGGATACTAAGGAAAAGTTAATGTAATCTTATAAATTGGTAAAGGAAACATCCAGGAAAATTACAAAAAATATAAAAACAATCAAGAAAGAATCAATTTTACAATATCAATACATTAAGTAAATACCCTTCCTTAAAACAATAAAATTACTTATTAATATTTATAGTTTATAATGTAACTAATAGGTAGTCAAAAATTCTAAGCATTTCATACAAATATATTTTTAACTTGTTTTATAGAATCCATATAGTAAACGTTACCTATACTCAATTTACTGATAAAAACTTTTAATTATTATTAGTATAACAGTACCAAAAAACTGTGCAGTCCATAGTTCCACTCCACTAGGTTTCCAGGCTCAGGATTGGTTGAAGTGACTGGATTTTTGTGAATTAAGAACCGATGAAAATCCAATGGTCTTGTAACAATCCAAAAAATCGAAACAGGGTTTCACACTGAAGGTTGTTTTCAGTTTAGCGTGGAGGAGTTGTAGTAAACAGGACTTCTAGATTTTAGTAATCAAATTGAACAATAAAGAAATACGAGAAAAAACATCAAAAAATATGGTTATACTCGCAATTGAGACAATAATGAAAAAAATACAGGAAACATTACGAGCCCTCGATTCTGCTTGTAAACTAGAAATTTGTTACACCAGACCAACATATCTTTTTTAGGATAGGAGTGTCGCCCCGTGAACAATGTTTTTCGAGTCCACTACAGAGTAAATAAACAACTAACTACAATCAACAACTGATCAAAACGGCAATAGAAACGGATACCCCTCTTTCAGTTACAAAGTTTCTGCCGTTCCTTTGATAAATTTTATGTTTCAAAGGCTGTTTGAAAACACCATGTAACACTGCCAAAAATTAATTGTATTTAAAAAAAATAAGAATTTTAGGGATTTACCAGGGTTGTTAATGGATCATCATTTTTCTAATGATGAGATAAATTTGTGTGCGTCTAAGTGTATTAATGATGAATATATAGTTGTAAAATGATATTTGTGAATAGGATTAATTAGGAAATAATAAACAGAGTAATGAAATTACAACAAGCGTTTCGACGTTAAGGCCTAAAGGTATTGGCTTCTTTAGTGCTAAGAAAAAAAGACACGATAATAATAGGAATGGAATGAATATAGTAATTTATGAGAGAAGACAAGTTTGTGTTTTATTAATTCATTTATTGAGATTTACAAAAAAAATTCATCTAGTAAATTTGATATTGGATTATAATGGTCTGATACAGAGCATGCAGAGAAACTGCCCATTGGTAGTAGTCTTATAACATTTCTATATCAGAAGATCTCGAGACCATCTTCTTTTCAATTATCTTGAGGGGGGGAGGGGTCAGAAATGGAAAAAGAAGCAAGGTTAGAAACTAATGGGCTTGGATAGTTAGGGTTGATATTTGGTCCGGGCTAAATCGGTTACATATAGAACATTGTGGATCTTTTTTCGACAAAGTAAGGAGCATTGAGGATGTTGGATTGTAAGGATTCGATAGGAATCAATCAATTACTACCTTTCAGCCAGCAGGAAAGTACTGAATTACTAATTAATTAGCTGGAATTTACATAAATAGTTAGTTGATATTTAAGCTTTACATATAGCTAACACGATATATCAAATTGTGCTGTAGACCAATAAGAATGAAATTTAGGTAATATATTTAGGCTTTTGATCGAGTCTGGCACCCGGGACTGCTTTACAAACTCCGTAAATTCCTACCTCCTACATACTTTCTCATCATTCGTTCTTTTCTCATTGATAGATTTTTCCAAGTAAACCACAATGGTTCCTATTCATCCCTCTATTCTCAGTCCGCTGGTGTTCCTCAAGGCAGTATCCTTGGTTCCATCCTCTACACCGTCTATACAGCTGACATTCCAACCAATCCTAACACTATCCTCACCACGTATGCCGATGACACATGTGTGCTCGCTGTTAATAATAACCCATTAATTGTATCCCAAAATCTCCAATCCCATATCACAGCCCTCGAAGATTGGTGTCGTAATTGGAGGAATAAGATAAATTCTAACAATTCCCATCAAATCGCCTTTACCCTTCGTCGTAAACCTACTGACTGGCCTACAGTTTCATTTAATGATGTTACTCTTACCCCTGTCGAACAGATCCGCTACCTGGACAAATGGAGTTGAGCTTTGGGGCTCCACTAAACCTTCGAATTCCTCTCGTATTCAATCCTTACAATCCAAAATCCTTCGTAAAATCCTCAATGCTCCTTATTTTGTTACTAATAAAACCATCCATAAAGACCTTAATGTTCCCTATGTAACCGATCTAGCCCAAACCAGATATCTCTCCTTCCATTATAAACTCTCTAACCACTCAAACCCCCTAGTTTCTAATCTTGCATCCTCTTCCATTCTGACAATCCTCCGAGGCACCTGAAAAGAAGATGGCCACGAGACCAGCTAATGTAAAATGTCATTAGAGTGCTACCAATAGGTAGTTTCTCTACACGCCTATAACACTCCAATTTAACTTAGATCAGATTTACTAAATGTATTATAATGTACATTTATAAATAGCAATAAATAAATATTTAAAAAAAAAAGGTAATATATTTATCCTTAAGTAATAATGGATTCTTCTTACTGGCGCTCGAAACAGTCCCAAAGATACTGCAAATTTCTATATTTTTCTAGTAATAATAATCTGTGAACTTTGATAATTTACCAATTAAAAACAAATAACGTGAATATAACTGATTATAAACCTATATATAAGAAGGTCTGTATGTGAATTTGAATAATGGACAGGCCTTCTATAAAAAATGAAATTAAAATAGTTTTCAACTATTAATTGATTCCCGACGTTCCGACCCACAATGTAAGTCATCATCAGAGCTAAAATAGAACGATTTAGAGAAGGTAAAGTCTATGTAAAGTGTGATACATAAACGGATGTAATAGTGGAGGTATACAAACTATCACAAAAAATAACTTTTAAGAAAAATAAAAGTAATTACAAAAAAAAATTATTAAAATTAGAAAGAGTTATTTATTTAAATTAAAATTTAGTTATTTAATTATTATGATATTATGTCTCTTTAATTAATTAGATTGATATATCTTTTCAATAATATATATTCTGATGTATCACAATGTACTCTTTTTTATGTTATCTAATATATTTTTTTGTATTTATCTTTATCCTCCCTATTAGTTTATCTACGTTTTTTATAGTTTGTATTCCTCCAACTTTATCATGGTTACTGTATTTACTGTACTTAGGAACTTTTTAATTTAAGGCGTTTAAAAGAAAATTTTAATTTTTTAAAGATATATAAATCTTATATATTACATCCTTCTGATCCAAGAAGATTCGATAGATAAAAGGAAGCATAACGTTTGGTTCGAAGCTCTGAATATGACTTTTTAATAATACCACCGTTTCCACGTCTAAAAATCTATTAACAATCATTATCTATGATGTTTTTTGAATTTAAATTATTTTATGTTGATAAATAAAAATTTTATCGATCCATCTAGCCAGGAGCTTTACATGCCTTGTTAAAGTGATACAGAATTGATAGAAACGGAAACACTGTACAAAGCATGGAGATATTACTAACCAGTCGAAAGATATTACCGATTGAATATTTCATACCGACATTCTCTGTTGAGATATTCTATTATAGATAGCACTCCGAAGGATTTATAAGTCTATAAATAATTCAGTTTAGGAAAATATGTGGCCACCCAACGTAATCGAAGGCGGTATTACGAATCAATTCAGTTTGTATAAATTTTAAATTAAAACACACCTTTGAAATACAGCATATAATGAATACGAAATATAATGAAATATCGATTTTACTAAATGGATTTTAGGGATGGGCAAATGATGTAATTAATTCCTTGAGTAGGAAATGTTTTTGTCTGTATTTAATTTTGTGCATTTAAATAAATTTGGTAGTTTTTTTAAATTCATGTTTAAGGATTAGGTATTTACCTGCAGCATGGTAACATGCTATATTATTAACGATCCTAAAATCCGTGATGATTGGGAATGAGCCGTCAAATACCGTCTTGTTGGGCCAATATGAAACTAATACCTAAAATTGGCAGGGCTACGATATTTATTTATCAATGATTCATTCATGAATAAGGGCCGTATCCATGGTAATATTAGCTATTAGTTTTGGCTATAGCTAATTTTTGCCCATCTCTGCCGTCTTGTCTGAATGGGAAAACTTTTCGAAAAGGTGAACTTAAATTACTTCAGTAACTTCTGTTTTTAAAATAAAGTAATTCCAAAAAACAAGCTGGAATTAAGGTTCAACCAAGAATGGATTCTGCATTGGTTAGCTTATAAAATGAGTTCACATGTTACTTTAACAAAAAAAAAGCTAATTCTTATGATAGCCTGCTATGTACTAGTAGCTGATTTACTTGGGATGCCAGGATAATCGCTGAAGGCAATTATCAAAAATAAGTTAATTAATTGATTATAAATTGAGTCCTAAAAACTATTATTATAATTGGATTCCTTTCCAAAGGCTGTTTGTGTGTTTACCAGTTTACCAATTAAATACCATTATATTTATAAAAAGTTCTTACCATTAATTATATAGTATAATAAAGAGTGGTATATTGGGTTATATAATAGTATATAAACTACATAAAGAAACTAAGAATTTATTTACAACTTGTTATGATTCAAATGATTCAGATAAAGGTTGGCATAAAATATAAATTATTACATGATTACTTATTAGTTAATTTATACTTATAGCTGCTGATGCCGTGGGATGTAGTGCCGTGGGTGTCTTCTGTTTCATCAGGGATGTCCAGGCCTCCTGGCCGAAGTGCATCCTCTAAGTCTGCCTCCTGACTGTCCTCACTCGTCTCACCCTTCCTCTTGAGGTGCTCCTCCGTCTAGCCCTTCCTGTTGAGTGTTCTCCTCTTCTCTTGTAAATTCCCTCTTGTCTTTTTCTCCCACTTCCCTTTTGGGGCGTTACCTTATTTTTAAATCTCTTCTCTGATTGGTTATCGATGTCCGAAGACTCCCGAGGCAGGCGTCCCCCTCCTCAGGGCCGAGGATGTGTAACAAAAAGTTTGTCTTGTCCTGGAAGGGCCTGCACCTGGTTAATTTGATTCTGGTCCCTCGTCCCAAACTATCATTTTTGTTAGAACACTTAAAGGTTAGCCAATCTAATTTTCTCAGGGGCCTCTGGTAATGTGACAAACTTAATAGAGATGTTTTCATATCCGGAGACTCAGTAAGAGACTCCTACCCTAACCAGGTATCGGGGACAGATAGCAAAAAACCTTAATAAACGACATATTGTTGAAATCATGGCTAATTCCTCGATACATAGCAAGCCCTCACCTAATAAAGCATTTGTTTCTGTATAACTTTATAACTGACTAATCGACCTAATGTGCCCTGAACAATAAAATTGAGTCATTTAATAATTTTTAAATGACCGATAATTGGTAGTCAAGGTTCTCGAAGAATTTCCCATTACATTCATCTTACGCGAGGGATTCTACAAGGCACGGTGCTATTACTATTATTATTTTTCATTTATAATTTTAAAATTCTTGGAGCCAAGTACCAGAATGCCGCAGTATCAGCGTTCGCTAATGATATTTCAGTCACAAGTAGTAGCAATAATAAATGCAAATGAGGCTATAAAATAATCGAAAAATGCTAACTAAAAAATAGTTAAACAATGAATAATTAAAAATCAATACATACGCAGTTAAAACGAACAGTATAGATTTTTCCGTTCCTCAAAGGGTAGATATTATCTACACATTATCTATAGCTATGGCTATAATATTAGCTAAGCATGTGACCTTTCTGGGTGCAACCTCGATTTATATTTCAGATTTTCGTCAAACTCAATATAAAAATAAAATGATCGAGACCGAAAGTGTTTAGGCCTAATCATACTACTTGCAACTAGCCTCCAACTTATCATTGCGCTTAAAGTTGTTATTTTATAAATATATATTACGCCCGACTTTATTATATGGCACTGTTCTCCTTTATTGCTACAGGAAATCGTTAACAGTAATTTGAAAATGTTATATTAGGAAAAATCGTAAAAGGAACAAATATAATTGAAAATATATAAAATATAAAAGATTCTCCAGGATCCAGAGAGACTTACTATTAAAGAAAAAAAGTATTTCTCGACTTTCAGACGTGATATATTATTTGAATGTGCGAAAATTCTAACAAAGTCAATTCACAGTTTCAGGAGTAACTCAAAGACAGCTAAAGTTAAGAGTTACATGAATTTTGATCTTAACGTTGTATAAACCTGCTGACTGTCCTAGAGTATACTTTAATAATGTTGTCCTTAACCCTGCCAAACAGATCCGCTACTTATAACTTCATCTGGGTGAACGACTAGTTTGGAATACTCACATAAGACTGAAATGACAGAAAACTGCTCGTCGATTCCGACTATACAACACTAACTAGATAAACAGTCTAAGCTTCGAATTCATTACAAAAAACTGATCTACATGACTATGATAAGGCCCATCAGGACATACGGAGTTGAGCTTTGAGGGCCCACTGAACCTTCGAATTCCACTCGTATCAAATCCTCACAAAACAAAATACTGGATGCTCCTTACTTTGTCACAAATAAATTCCAAAGAACCATAATGTTCTATCTATCCGATCTAGCTCAAACAAGATATCAATCCTTCCATTATAAATTCCCTGACTATCCAAATCCATTAGCTACTTATCAAACAATCCTCGGAATTCACAATTTTACTGAAAAGAAGAAGGCATCGATTGAAGCCATCTAATGTAGAAATGTTATTAGACTGCTATCACGTAATTCCTCAACATGCCATTATAATCTAACCAACATCATTATAATCTAACCATCTAATTCACTAGATGTATTTTTATATAAATGCCAATAAGTAAATAAGAAAACTTTGTATTATTGTATAGATTTAAAATTATACAGCTTTTTTTACAGCGATTTCTAATTGTAAACCTATCTCGATTTTATTACCAATCTTGTTTTAATATTCGAAGCTGATAAGAAGAAAACTAAACACAATGACCCCTTGAAGGCTATTGATCTGAACATCTGTGGACCCTGTGACCCTTAAAGCAATTAACTTCAGTTAATTGAATTAACAAACATGAACGAGACAGATCCATCAAGAGCCAAAACATCCATTAGTGAAATTAGAAAAGCAAAAATTAAATTCTCAACTCGTGACAGCAAATCTACCCCCAGAGTAATCTTATAAAATCAGCCATAAAATGAATACCGAAATCCATCCATTCATTCACGAAGTTAAGATGTTCGATGAATATTATTACTAGTATTACATTATCATTGATGTTAAATAATTTAATAGTTTATTACTATTTATTACACGACATTTGAAGCGCTAAATACCAAATTTGACATTGTCAGACCAAGGTGAACCAACACTAACAATTGACAGAAATGGGTCAATTAATATTCAATTCGGAGGAGGGGGTGGATAATTATTGTAAATGCCATGTAATAATCCTTAATTGCAATCGATTACCATCTGATTGTTCAAGTTAGATCAGTCTTATGGAGCTCTGAGCAAGTCGTATTTGTTCGCCTAACGACTTGTACAATCATATTTTGACTAAATTCATCAGAATCAACAATTTAATATTTTTTTCAATTCTGAAATGCGAATTTTAGTGTATAAGTTTCTTGCACTTTTATCAAAAAATTAGTTTTTTTAATTTTTTTTGTTCGAACTGATCTGGCTAACTTCCCGACAGCAAAAAAAAACCTAGACATTAATCAAAAAATAATTTAACCACATGCAAAATTTAAAGACAAGAGTTTCAAGCTATATAGATTACAAAAATCTAATACTAAAGAATCAGTCCGCCCACGATCCGTGGCCTTTCTTTGAGATTTTTTGACCAATTTTTATTTCAATTTGGCGCCCAAATCACAAATCAACCCATGATGATAACCAGGTTTTTATGACAGAAAATACTGAATTGCTGTTAGGTTTGGTGGATAAAAACTAATCTATGCTAATTTATACTTAATAATCTGGCTTTGAATTTTTCGTATTCTGGATTTTTTCTAAGATCTTTGAACCTACGGTGCGTCTGTATGTTACTTACATTATTGGGTGAAGCGATTCCAAACGATGATTAAAGGTAAGAATGGTCTGAAGTAGGTAGACTTGATTGAAGTGTACGATTAGTTTGAATCAACGTAGAAGTCGCAAGTCAGACTACGACATCCGTTCGTAGCCGGTGTTGGTCTTAGCGCTGTTCACAGCGACACTAAGTTCATCTTCAGCTCAACTAATTTAAGTCAGAGAGGCAAAGCCTTCTCATTAATTTGAATATTTGCTTTGACATTGCGCCTAATGAGACTATTTTATTATTATTAGACTAATGTCCAATGATATTAATGCAATTGGTGATACAATATTGTGTATATGTTATAAATATTTTAATTAGGTTATAACTAACGAAATATTGTGCATTAAAATGTTCTTACTTCAACATTATTTATTAAATATTAGTAATATTCCCTATGCTGTATTAGAAAGAAATTCAAATTATTTGCTAAATATCTGTAGCCAATTCCCTTTGATTCTCAGTACTGAATAAAGCAATTTAAATCTCCATTAGTTGAAATTCGAATTCTATTAGATTATATATTTAAATTTGTCCGTCCAAAATATAGTTAAAAATTTTTCCATTAACATAAATATATAAATTTCTAAAAATTAATGGTTTTTTGAAAAATAAAAATTCTAAAGCTAAAACATATTCAATTAATTTTATCTATCAGTCCAGAAATTACACTAATTAGTCAATTGTTCAGATTAAAATTAAAACTTTTTATCATAGTCAACCTTCTTTGTTATAATTTATAACAAACCAAATCAATTATTATTGATTTGATGAATTATAACAAAGAAGGTTTATTGTGAGAAAAAGTTTTGATTCTTAATTTAATGTGTACAATTGATTAATTAGGATAATTTGTGGACTGATATAAATGACCTGGGCGGAATAGCCTGCATAAAATTGTTCCGTAAATGATGTGGTTCTAAAATTGTATTAGGATTCTCCTTGAGAATGGCCGAAACGTCGGACTTATAAAGGAATAAAAAATGTTTTGAGACTAATATAGGATATAATTTATTTTTTTAAACAATATTAACTAGCCTCAAGGAAGTGTAAATATTATGTTTAAAATTTAAATTTTCCTCTATCAAATAGGTATTACAGATCAACATTGTCAATAAAAAATTTAATTATCTACATAAAATACTTCAATAATAATTTTCCAAAAGCGGATGTACTGACATTAATAGAAAACTCTACAGTCAGGGTTTTGGATGAGTTAAATCAGTAAACTACGGTCTATCCTTGTGTTGTCTGTTTTTTTAAAATTTTTTAGTTTAATATAATAATCCACTGAAATTTAAGTGTATGTGATACCCACTCGGCTAACTAAAATATATCTGTAAGGTTCAATCTAATGTAAGCAAGCTTCTTTCAAATTTTATAGCAGGCTGGACAATTATGATAAACCTTTGATCCACCGGTAACAACAACAAATATAAAGTATGAGCGAAGTATACCAAGAGAATTGCTTAGCCAATTTCATTTGATTCTCAGTACTGACTAAAGCAATTTAAATCTCCATTAGTTGAAATTCGAATTCTAGTAAATTATATATTTAAATTTTAAAATTTATCCGTCCAAAGTATAGTTGTTGTTGTTGGTTGGGGCTTTAGGGGGTAGGAAAACCCTGAGGTCATTAACGCCCATGTTTCGCGCTTTATAATTCTATTTCATTTATATTTATAATTCTATTTCACTTTATTTTTCTCTTTAAATAATTACGAAAAAATTAAAATAATTACTTCTTTTTTTTTAATTATTTATTTAATGTAATTTACAACTGTACAAAATAATACAAAAGGTAAATATGTAGTATGTTTCATATATACTTGAAAATCTTGGGAAGGAACCACCCATTGGTGGTACTTCAAACATTAATTTAAATTAGAAGGTCCCGTGGCCATCTTCTTTTCAGACGCCTCGGAAGATTATCAGGGATTTTTAAGGATGAAAAATTAAGAATTAATGGGTTAGGATGGTTAAGGAGTTTGGAATGAAAAGACGCATATCTGTTTTGGGTCAAATCTGCAACGAATGGGATGTTAAGGTCTTTGTGAATGAGTTTATTTGTGACGTAATAAGGAGCATCAAGGATTTTACATAAAAAATTTGGATTGTAACGATTGGATGCGGGAAGAATTTCATGGTTTGGTGGAGCTCCAGAGCTCAATTCCATATGTCCAAATTGGTCTGATTATTGTAGTGTATACTAATTTTTTGTAGTGAATAGTTGTTGTTGTTGTCTGGGGCTTTAGGGCGTAAAACCCTGAGGTCATCAACCCCCATGTTTCGTGCTTTATATTCTATTTCTATAATTTCTATTTCTATAATTCTATTTCAATTTAAATAATTTCGAAAAAAAATTTAAATAATTACTTGTGTTGGTATTTTTTATTACGTATAACAGTTTTTCTGGTTTAAATCTTATTCAAAAGGGTATTCCTTGTAAAGAAAACCGAAACCATTTCCACGTTCTTATGGTCATCATTCAGAGCATCCGATACACTCGGGTCTACTCCCAATTTATTTAAGTTCGTGGAATAGAAATGATATTCTTCAAATATGTGACTGACTGATCGTACACTGTTGCAGTATTGACATTTTGGCGGTGGCTGCTTATTGATCAGATATGCATGAGTTAAATTTTTATTACCTATTCTCAATCTGGCAATAGCTACCTCCTCCCTCCGATTGGAACGGTTTGATGTGTCCATGGTTTAATGCTTTTTTTAATAGTTTTTAATTTGCTTGGCGGGCTTTCAGTCCACATGGCTTGACAACTAGATGATATTTCATTTTTCATCGGAATAATTATTTCTAGGGGTGTCAGAATGGTCACGCCCTGACTTGAAAGAGCAAGTGCTTGTTTAGCTGCAATGTCCGCCAGTTCATTTCCAGCGATCCCCACGTGACTCGGCACACATATAAAAAAAACAGTATAGTTAAGGAAAGTATAGCTAAGAAGTTTTCAATTAACATAAATATATAAATTTCTAAAAATTAATGTTTTTTTTACAAATACTAATTTTTAAGCTAAAACATATTCTATTAATTTTATTTAAATAAATAAATTTTATCCTATT
Source organism: Halyomorpha halys (assembly GCF_000696795.3). Lineage (NCBI taxonomy): Eukaryota > Metazoa > Arthropoda > Insecta > Hemiptera > Pentatomidae > Halyomorpha > Halyomorpha halys. The sequence continues at coordinate 753,824 of NW_027105168.1, read as the reverse complement.
TTAGTCTCAATTTTTTTTATTCCTTTATGTCGGACTTATAAAGGAATAAAAAAATGTCGTTATCAAAACATTAAAATTAAAATTTTTCTTCACAGTCAACCCCCTTTGTTATAATTTATCACAAACAAAATCATTTATCATTGAACATCTTAGATTGAAAATGGAATTTTTTTTCTTGATATTATGAATGTAATTTTAAAATATCAATAACGATAACTTTTCGATACGTTTTACCCACGAAAGAAGAATGTTCTCTCAAGATGACAGGTGAGAAAATAGCGTTGAATGATTGGTCAGGTGGAATTCCGCGATTAAAATATCTAGGACACCGCAACCTGCCAATCCTTATAGGTGCCAATCACTACATCTCACGGCAGAAGTGAACTGTTTCTTTGCATGACATTGCAAAATAAAATAGCGAGTTTTATAAAATTTAAAATGGGGTTTATTTCTTCACTTTCCAGGTGTGAAATTATCGGCCAGTAACAACTCATTAGTCAATAGTAGTTGTGACAATAGAGTAAATGTAAATATCATAATTTATTTGAATATTGTTGACTATTCTCATTAATTATAATGAATAAAGCTATGTAAGTGCATGCATCTCATTCGGCTATGAAAGACTGAAACGGTGTGACTGAAAGCACACACATAACTCTTCATACATATATATTTTAGATTTTGAAATACAGGTCTATCCTAGAGGCAGAGTTGATCGAAAATTATTCGATTGACGAGAGATGAATAAAATTTAATTCGGAGTTTGTATTCATAATTTTTAACATGAATACGATTGTATTCGAATAAAAATACGTCTAAAAAATTCAGAGTACTTTTTTATTAGTAGACATAAAAATGCCATTTCTATCAAATAAAAAATCTAAGGGAATACTAAATTATTCGAATAAATATTTAATCGATTAAAAATTAAATCAAATACTTATGAAAATTCTATCGAAATATTTTAACTTTTCTAAGTTTTAAAACTCTTTGAATGTTTTAGTGTTCTGATGTGCTAGAAATCAGAAAAATAAAATAAATCGATAGAATTTTAATTTTTTGCATCTCCTAAAACATATACCGGGACCTTGTCTGAACATAGAAATGTTAACATAAATCGACACACGATCCGAAAAATTATAATTGGGGTCGTCATAGGTATGTAAGACAAAAAATTGTAAAAAATGGAAAACCAGACAGTTATCATTTTTATACTTTCATTTATTTAAATACATTTTTATTGGACTAAGTTTTTACTCGATTGAAATTCTACAAATACAAATGTATTCGGAATATTAATGATTTTTTTTTTAATTAATTATTATAGGTGTCAAAATTTCAGGAAATCAAATGTATTCGCCTCTCGTCAAACGAATAATTTTCGCCCAACCCTGCGAGAGGTAACCAATTAGCTTAATCGGTTTTATTAATTTAGTAAAAAAATCATCACCATATCAAAAACATTAACCTAATACTTTTTTGTTTTTGTTTTCACATTCATAACAAGATTATTCAACAGTGATATCGCAAATAAAATTATGTTTTAAATCATAGAATGTTGGTGATACATTGATTATTAACAAATTATAACGTCCAAAAAAAATTCAAATTCAAAAAAGCTAGTAAACTTAAATATTTTAATATGATTATGAAATACGTTCAAAATAATTTGAAAATATTTTACTACATGTAACAAATTTTTGTAGCATCCGGATCGTAAAATCACAAATAAATTAATTCAGCATTGTTATTATAAATACAATTGAATAATAAATAAATATCTTTAATAATTGCATACTATGTATGTGCTAACAATTTATTCTAGCTTGTAATACTATAACGAAAACAAGGATGCAGTATCTTCAACAAGAAGCTTATACTCAACTTGGGCAAGTACTTACTAATTCCTTAAGTAACATTATGGCTAGTTCCATAACTTCGGATCGCTGGATTGCAAAGTAGTTCTCCAACTTTAGTCAACTACCAAAGCGTCACTACAACTTAGTCTAGGGAGGACTTATAGCGCCTTTCGAGAAGTAGATGTTATATAAAGATTTCATTATTGGTAACAATTTAAACCTAATATATTATATTAATTACTTTAAAAGCTAAAGATAAAAGTATAAGCATAATTATAATTATTGCCCAACACTATAATGAGTATCAACTCGCAGTTTTCTTCGTTCTTTTCTTTTATCCCTGAAACACCTCCTTTATTTTTTAGAACTTTTATATAAGTTTTTGGTTATAGTCAAGCTTTCTTCAAGGGGTCAACAATCATAAATACCTTAATTATATATTTTTAATGGATAATTAAACTTATATTATTAGTACCATAAATTTTATTGTAACTTTGTCTAAAATCATACTAAATAGGCTGACTACACAACCAACTAGAATTTAGTTTCATTTTCATTCGTATTTCAGCACTTCATTTTTAATTCGTTTCAAAAGATTAATTTGTAATAAGTAGCGAAAAAAATCCAGTTGGTTGTGTGCCTAAATTGTTGGTCACCAATAGCAATAAAAAGTGATTAAAGTTATAAAAAATAGCAACAAATGAACCAAATACTGGTTTCTTTAAAAAGACGGTTAAATTCAGAAAATTCAAATGAAATGGGTTGCGTTTAAAACATAAATGATGTTTCATAAAATGCTCTCGGTGATAAATCTTCTACTAGATATCTCCAAGCCCAAGATAACCGCAAATGACTAAAGATTAATGAGAGGAAAAGGATGTTTACAATGTAATTAGCATTAGTCATTAAAAGCATTATCGAACATAAACCGGAGCCTGACCTATATTAACTCTATAACTATAAGCCGGGGTTCGAAATCACTATACATTTTTTTTTTCAATAAATTTCAAACTGACAGTTACTGAATATTTTTATTATTTAAATTAATCGATAACTGTTATAAACTGATATATTTAAAAAAAAAATAAACGACACAAATTGTTTAAGAAGTGATTAATAAAAATTAATCTTTAAATATATCTTATTTTGTTATTCAATTTATAAATTTGTAAATATGATGAGAATTCTCTCTCTGATTCCTATTTCCATTGACTATAAATATACGATAAAAAGTAATATTACACAACAAAATATATAAATAAATCTTAATTCAATGTTTATTTTTTTTATCACATGAAAAAATTATTGGGTTAATTGGTCCATGGGCACCGCAACGTCGAAATCATACGACAGTTACCGCTATAACAACATTTAATATCATGATAACACTGTCTTACTATTTATATCGTGATTGATGACAGTTTGACACTTCAAAGCCATGGTAGTAACTGTCATGGTGTAAACTGACAATAATTTCCATTGTGGCAGTAAAGTAGCACTTATCAGGTCGGTGTGATTATTTTCAGTAACTGTTTCAGCGTTTAAAACTACTTTCACTTTATTTCATTAATATATAAAATATTTTTAAAAAAGTTTATTTAAATTAATATAACAGTGTATTTACAGGGATTGTGTGACCTGATGAACGTTTTTAGAAATAATAAATATGTTTTTAGTACTCCTTACAAAGAAGAATAATCACCTTAATATCAATTATAACAATTGTGAAAATAAAGCTCTTATTCATTAGAATTGTAATCTTAATTTTTCAATAATTTTTTTAATAAATAAATTTAGTGATAAAAACAATCGACGGCTCACCTTCTAATTTTAATATCATTAATACTTAAAATCAAGGAATATAATATAAGTTTTTAATAATATATTACTATATAAGGAGTTAAACAATTTTCAACTATTTTTCTTGTGTATATTTTTTTATTAATTTAGTTTGGACCTCATACTGTACCCTATATTCCTAAGTTTTATCCTCCTGACTGCATTTTATATATTTTTATTAATTAACAAAACTCCTGATTAATAAAGTTATCTGATGTGTTAATATTAAATCATGATATAAATGACAAACACATCAAAATGAATAATTTCCATTTAGGTAATATTTTGGCAGAGATAGTTCAGAGGCAGTTAGACCCTGACCACAAAACCCTCTGCAATTTCCTCCACCAGTCAGTTCAGTGGCCGCGTTTAGACCATGATGAACGGGTTAGTTGAACGAAATACTGCAAGGAAAGAAAAGGTATCGTAAAACATTAGTGGTATCGACGAGTTCTAAGAATTCTATACAATTCTTCGAATCTATACCTATTTTCGACTTGATGAATGTCAAGGGTATGTGGTACGGGTTGGACGGATTCAAACGATAAAGACATGTCAGGGCCAACCAATAGTGAATGGGTAAAAATATTTTTTTATTTAAAGCTGTGTGAATAGTAAAATATATTTTATATTATATATAATTACATACAGAGTGAATTACAGTCTACTATTTTTAAGTTAGAAAAATAATTTGAAACGTTGTTCTAATGTGAGAGAATAATAATGAAGTAATGAAAAGGGCCATTTCTTCCTTTAAAAAGACAAACAAATATTAGGTTTTCTTTAAAATTTTCATTTCTAGTTTTCGGTCGTATTTGTTATATTTTGAGGAAATACCTCATCCCTACGAGATACAAATAATATTATGACATACTATGACTTGGAAATTGAATGTTTTTTTAAAACCAAATTGATCTTTTGCGTTAATTTTTATTTTTTTTTATTTCCAGGCCCCATGGATGTGTAGTTGTTGATATCAGAGGATAAAGAGAAGGAAAGAGATATAAGGTATACGTAGGAATATATAGGGAATATGATTCCTGTCTAATGGCGAAGCTCACCATGGTTCGTGATGTCAGTAGTAGGTTAAGTAAGTTAGTAGTCCACAGTCGAGTCCGAGACTATTTGTAAGGCATTGTAACTTTTTTGGGCATCCTGTCGGTATTAATGTTTGGAATAATGGACCAGTACAGTTTTGGAGGCTTTCAAAAACTTTGGTGTGCCTCTATGTGATGAATTTCGTCACCGTCGGAAGTTCTGGTGCCGTATGTATGTGATTCGTCTTCGCTCGTTAATGTTGCTTAGCTAGCTGATGAAGTTTCTTAGCCATCGTAGGTGGTGTGTTGGTCAGCAAAGGTGCTCCATAGAATATGGCTGGCCTGAGCAAACTCTTGTGAATCATTTATTTGAGCGGGGAGAAAGATTAGAAGTTAATAGGTGATAAGGCCTGAACTTGGTCAGAAGCAGATTGATTTTCTTAAGGCAGTGGCGAGCTAGCGTCAAATGTTTGTGAAGGGTGACACACTCCTCGTCTGTTTTCGCACACTACAATCCTAAATACTTTAGGGAGAGGGCACTTGTTCTACTAAAAGGAGAAAATAATACTGTCGGTCTTCTTAGGATTAACTGTCATATTCTGCTCTTCCAGTTTCTTGGTAAGCTTGCTATATCGCTGTCCTTGTACTCTTAGAACTACTGTTGATGGCAATGTCGTCAACGTAAGGCACTACAGTAGCCCTTTCATACTGGGATCCAACATTTTCAGCTGTGTATACTGAGAAAAATATATGAGATAACATGGATCCCTGGGTACCTCTCCCGATGCCGGTGCAGCATTAATGATCTCAATATAGAGTAGAACTAGTGCCTAATATAAAAGACTGAGACACTGCGTGAACCGCTTCCGTGCAGTCAATTGAGATCATCGCTGTTGTCTTGTTCTTCTTTATTTTCTGGTTTACTTCCACTTGTAGATTGCCCATTTGGTCATCCGGCAGAGGCAGGTCTGGTAGCCAGCTATTAAGAATTTTTTTTTTTCAAAAATTTTGGCAAGGTGAGGAAGCAAGCTTACTGGTCTGCAGTCGGCAAATTAGGATCTGGTCTTCTTGAGTTTCAGAAGCGGGAAGGGGATAGCCCCTTTCCATGCCTCAGGGTAGTATCTGAACCACAGGCAGGAGTCGTAGAGGTTCATCAGATGAGCTATCCCTCTCCTGGGTAGCTGTTTAAACAAAATTGTTTGTATCCCGTCCTGGCCTGGGACTTTATTCCCCCTCGAACGACGAAGAATAGCCTTGAGCTGTTTTTGGGATACAAACATATAATTGTTTTCGATTTCAAGTACGGCAGATCAGCTAGGAGTCTTTCTGTATCACCATTTCGTCGTCGTGATCCGCAAAGTGTGTCGCCATCCTGTGGTATCAACGAGTTTCTCTTTCTTGTGCTGGTCCTCAGAAGCCTCCAGAATGTTCTGTAGTAGTTAAGCGTTAAGAAAGCATAACAAATTTTATTGGAGGTTTCCCACAATTCTCACCAGTTCAAGCTCTTATAAGTAACATAGTCCGGGGACTCACACAAAACTATTTCTCAGATTTTATGGAATAAGAATAATACAATCATGTGTAATAAGTATTAATGTTTCAAGTATCCATTTATACAGTATATACAGAATTAACTAAAGATAAAAATAAGAAGCAAAAATTACACAAAATAAAATAAAAGGACAAAATATTAATAGATAAATAAATATTAATTACTAAATCAGAAATATGATAACTATAAAAACGATTGTAGAAGGTATCCAGCTTAACCCTCCAAGCTGGTTTATCGAGCCAAGCACAAGCATTGAAGCGAAAGGTCCTTGAGCGTAGTTTTAAGCATCATAAAAAATTGTTAATATATATATTTATATTTTCACCCTTTCTAAATACAGGAATATATTTCTCTCTTAGACTTTTGCAGCTGTCAACATAGAAATAATAGTGTTCATAATTTCAGATAGCATTATTATGAACCTTAATGAGTAATATATGAAGTGATGTTTTGAAATAGTATATTTTTATTATTACTTCCTTTTATTACTTATAGTTTTGTTTTCCGTGAATAGAAAAACACATCACATTAAGCACATTTTAAATTCACTTTACACAATAAACGGTTCATAAAACATGTGTGATCTCAAAAATGTAAGATTTTAAGCTCGGCAGTGCAATTATAGTTAATGGAGAAAAAAAGGAAAGTGAAATACGGTATAAATTGGATTTTCTTTACATATTTCAATTCTGAAATGGCGTTCAAACTAATTGTTAATTAATAGTAATTAAATCATTATAATATTATTAATAAAATATTAGGTCATTTACGTTACATCATCAAGTTTTAATATTGTCACTAATCCGACAGTTCTGGGACAAATTAAATGCTGAGGAGGGCGACACAAATTTCCCGAAACGTTCAATATATAAGTTGATAACTAATATGATTTTATTGTGATCTCCAGACAGGAAAGAAAAAATATAAATAGAAGGTTAAAAGAAAAAAAAATTTATAACTTTGTATGAGTTAATGTAGAAGCAGACGTCTCAAGAATTTGCATACCCTAATGCTGATCTAACTTCTAAATTATAATGAGGGTATTTAGTCCAAATGTTACCTTATCAAATTGATGTTTAATGAGAGTATTTAAGCTTTTTTTTACTTTTAATTAATTAAACATGCTTATAAAACGTCACAAAGAGAATGTTTTTAATTATGTCTTTTTAATCTCCTAAAATTAAACTAAATACCTCAAATTGAATAAAACATATAAATAATTACTGTGAAATAAACACACAAATTAAAAAAAAAAATCTTTGTTTCTAGCAGTTACATAGTTTGATACAGTACACATAGTTTGATGTGTATGAAAAAATAAATAAATAAAATAACACAATGATAAAATAATATAATCTCTAGTCACATTTACACTCTTATATACAATATTTACACAATCGACCTGAAGATCCCTGAGCCCACTCTATCTCCCACGTGTGAGGGGTACAGTTCAAAATATCCGATTTATTTATTTTTTACAGTATATATCTCTGCTTGGTCCACCTAGATCGTTTTGCTACCGAATTATCTTTCAATGCCCGATGAAAAGAATTAAAATATGAGAAACATTACTTCAGTTTATAAGTCTATATATCTGACCCAGGGCAAGGTATATCTTTACTTGTCCTATGTTCGAAAAAGTTGGCTATAAAATAGTACAGGCAGATATAACTGAAGGAATTTTAATTATGATTAAGGATGTGATCCGTAAAAAGAACGTTCGTAACACGGACCTAAATTTTTTTTAAATAAAGATCGTAAATAAGCATCATCTAAGCAAACCAAATTGAATGGATAACACAATTGATAGTGGTTCAGGATCGGAAAACTAAATCGGTAAAGTAAACTAAAATGGATGAGAGTGGCTCTAAGTGATCCCTTGAAGAGCCAGTTAGTCGAGACAGCACGTCTTCAATCCGCTCTCAATCAGTCCACTGCAGCTTGAGATGTTACGGACTGAACCGACCACAACGTTTATTTTAAATAAAAATATATTTTGGATTTTAAATATATAATTTTAAAGTACAATAAAACATTATTTATCGAGTTTGAAGGACACAAATAATAATTTAGTAAACGAAAAAAAAAAAAATTAAACCCTTAAAAATAGCTAGTTTCTTTCCATTAAGTCGTCAAACAAATATTTATAAAATAAAAATAATAAAAACAATTTCAGTAATTCTATATAGCTATATTCAAAACTATAGCTTTTGATTCCTTTGATATTTACATCCCCTTACTGATGAATGCTGTAAGTGTATTAATCTGGCGCCCAGTGAAGCTTTAGATGACGTTGCCGCCGGGGTTTAAGGACTAAGTGATAGTAAGGGTGCAACGATAAATCCTGGAAATTATCCTGCATTCACAAGTCCAAAAGAAATTATGAATGGAGAAACATAGTTTTCAATGACATTAAATTGATTAACCCTTCAGAGCCCATTGACAGTGGATATCGTTAGTTACTCAAGCGCAGCTAGATAGCTTCTTTTGAACTTTTTTATATCCAAAAATAAATAAGAAATGGTTTGTTGCCAATATCATACTCGCTGTATTAATTTTGTGGAAGGTGTTCTGAAGTTTCAGTAACTTGCATGAATTATACTTTGTTTAAATCTCATTATAGAAGAAAAAGTTAAGTAAAATGCTTTATTTACATTTCATTCAATCGAGTATGGATTGTCAGTAAATAAATATCTTTTTAATAAAATTATTGTAAAATACTTATAGTAGCCATGTTCCACATTAAATATTGTAAGTATTGTGTGTCAATGGATATAACTTTAGGTGACACCAATATCAAATCTATTAATTTTTTTTTAATATAAAATTCATATTTTTGTATTATTTAGATTCAATATCGTCAGAAATATTATGAAAATAAAAAAAATAATTTCCTAGGTTTTATAGGTATTAAAGAGTCACCAAGGTGTAGCTACTTTAACTTAAGTTTTATTTCTAATTTATATATATGAATAATAATAAAAAGTCTAATAAATCTAAAATTTCAAAGCAGATACGACCAATCGCTGTCTACACACGTCTATCCAGAAAATTCTTAACCTAAATCCAAATGATCATTTATTATATAATCCTCCCACCTACATTTCAGCCTACCCCTGGGGGTTCCTACGTCGGTTCATTATTTATAATTTTTTTATAGCTATCCGTTCGTTACTAACCCCTAAAATCTTACACTTGAATTTTATTCACCGTAGTACTATAACTTGAATTACACAATACTTTATTCTCAAAAAATCAAGGCGTAGTTCCTCCCTTAATATAAGAGCTCACACTTCGTATCCGTAAAGTATAAAACATACTTAGTATGTAGAACTTCTACTTAGACAGTAGAAAACATAATATTTTGGTAAATTCTAACTTTTATATTTCTAGACAGGATGCGCGAAATAAATAATTTCGAAAATGATTAATAACAAGCATTTCATACCTCTTCAATTTTGTTTTGTTTGTTACAATTAGTATAGACCTTAAATGCCTAAGCCATTCTACCTGCTCAAATTTATTTTATACTACACCTATGTAACATTGTTATCTTTTTTGCTGTTAATTATATGTTTTGTTTCCCCTGTATTTATTTCGAGATCTACTTCCTTATTAGTTTTTATCAACGTTCTAGTTTCTAGTTTTACAGTTTCCTCATCCTAAGCAGTACCAAATTACCATTATTATTTTATTAGTTTAATTATGTAATTTAAAAGAATAATTAATTAGAATTGAGATAAGTATCTGGCTAAGTGTGTATTTAAAAATTATTCAATCGTTTTAAGTGAATATATACGGTTGGATTGCACCTAGAATGATCTAGTTGGCAGTGCATAATGAGAAACGTGTGCTGCACTCTAGGAGCGAAGCTCGTACACTGGAGTGGTAGGTTAGTCATTTGTAGGACGGCTGAGAGCTGTTCCAATTAGAAGACCTCTTCACAATGTTCTTCAATGGCTAGCGAATATAGATCCATTGCATAAGTCTGATTTACAATATGTTTACAAAGTCAAATTACACCATAAAAAAATATGATGTAATAATATAATGATCTCTCAATTTAATCAATATTGCTGGATCACATTTATTTTATTTTATTGAAGGGTATTAATAAAATCTGGTACCAATTAAGAGCATTAAGTGTTAGGGTTCAAATATTTATTTATACAATGTATACAGTATGTACAAATAGAAAAATACAAGAAAATACAAAAAAAAAGGGGAAAATTGAAATATATATATAATAATTGTATTCACTTAATTGTAAAAATTAAATTTAAAATAACAATAATAAAGAAATATATAAAGAAAAGAAAAGACTAACATAATTTGTATAAATAAAAATATGAATCTAAATAAAAAATATAAAGGAATAAAACTGATAAAATGACAAAAAAAATTATGTATAAGACAAAGGAAAGAAATTTTAAGTAAAAATACAAAAAATAGAAATTCGCCTCTTTATACATTATTTAAAGTACATTCTGCAGAGAAACAGCGAGTTAATCTTGCCACCCCCGCATAGATGGCAAAGCAGGGCTCCAAAAGATCACAGCACCCTCCGAGCCGCGTCTCTGGTATTGAGGGCCAGTGGAGACTGAGCGAGAGCTCTTAATCGATATTAATAATATTAATGTAAAATTTGTTTAAATTCCAGTCATGATTCTCAACAAATATTTACCAGAAAAGTATATTATAACGTACTTAAAACTATATTTTAAAAAAATTATGTATTAAACCATCAGTTTTTACTTGTTAGCTGTGTTTATCATAAACTTTATTTATATTCACTGATTAATTCTCTAGCTAGATTCATTTTATGATTTTATATTCTTATTTAATTTAGTTCAGAAATGTACTTCGAATGTTTGAAGGAGTTTTGAATATCTAAAATATTTTTATTTACTATAAAATTATTTAATTAATTAAATAAACTTTACAATTATTCTTTATTTTTTGAGTGGATTCATTTTTAAATTATTAAACTCAATTAGAATGATTGAGGAAAATTTTTCTTACAACCCCATTCAACCCACATTGAATAAAAATAGAACTATATCAATTTTTTTTAAATTATTTTATTTGTAACAATCTTATTTCACTAAAATATGTATTTTTCAACATTCTATTTCGACCTTTTTATCCTTTGGCAATTTTCAAACTATTTCAACTAGTTTAGAAATATTTTTTGAAAACACCTAAGAAACGGAATGTTTTTAATTTAACCAGCCTATTTGCAGTTCTATACCATAGAGGGAAAGACCATTATTAATTTCAACTTTATAGGTATTGTTGTTTTTGAAATACAGTGACTCATAATTCGGTGAGTGAGATGTTATTTGGTATTATATGGTATTTTAGTACGTATAATCGACATTATAGTTAATTTTATTCTTTTTATATACCAGTATTCAACCCAGGAAAGATTCCATTTATATAATATAAATCTTTAGTGATTTTCTTTTTCCCCCTTTTTAAATATTTCTCTATTTTAGAATTATTTACACTACACCGACGTTTCGGAGTCTTCATCCGTCTTCAAGGTACTTCTATAAACAGAAAATTACTCAATATTCATATGAACTATTTAATGTCTTGTTTTTTTTTTTAGTTGCATTAAAGTTTTGTATTTTATGGATAGTTTTTATATTTTACTAAATAATTCAAAAACACTATCCAAAATTATAGTATCAAAACATTTATTTCATTCACACGTCCAACGTTTCGGCCAATTCGGCCATCTTCAGGGACAATCTCAAATTACTATGAGACATATTATCCAAACCATTTAAAAAAACTCCATACAGGCCATTCTGCCCAGGTCAAAACATTAATATCTAATATGTCAAAATTACATTAAGAGGTTATAATAAAAGTGTATAAATAGTGATAAAAGGGAAATAATTTGATTGTGATTTTTAATGTAATTTTGACATATTAGATATTAATGTTTTGACCTGGGCAGAATGGCCTGTATGGAGTTTTTTTTTTTTTTAAATGGTTGGATAATATGTCTCATAGTAATTTGAGATTGTCCCTGAAGATGGCCGAATTGGCCGAAACGTTGGACGTGTGAATGAAATAAATGTTTTGAGACTATAATTTTGGATAGTGTTTTTGAATTATTTAGTAAACAATTACCAGTCTCAAGAAAGAAATTTAAAGATTATAAATAAAAAAAAAGTTTTTATATTGTTAAAAGATAATGTTATATTTTTGGTCATAGTAGAGTTTACCTCAGATTCATTAAGATATTGTAGACATATAAAGGAGTAGAAAATTGAAATATATACCAGTTATTAGTTGACGTTGACTGTATCATTATTTTGATTCAGATACACTTGAATAAAATATTGTTAGGGGGAAAGGTGGGATTGTGGAAAGGGGTAATAACTTATCCGATCAATATAAGTTATTATTCCGAAAACTATTCCAAAGGGAAAAATGATTTTTTTTTTTATTCTCTAGAGGAAATCTGGGGGGACGGAGAATTCTGATTCGGATAAATGTAATCAGTAATAATCCATCAAATTGAAGATCTTTCGAGATTAAAGGTAAACAGAAACAGATTTCCCTAAAGGACGTAGTTCCTGAACAATTTTTTTTAAAAATTATTATCATAGATATTGGTTGTGAGTGTCATGTGCTAACTAAAAAATAAAAGGAAACAATACAATTTAAAATTTTGGAATCCCAATAACATAAAACACTAAAGTCGCTTATATACACATATATTTTATTTTAAAATCAGTTATACTAAACTGCACATTCGTCCGAGAATAATATAACTTTGGCGATTTTCGATCTTTTAAGATTTTTCTTTTTAGTTTTTGATTCTATGTACTAAATTTCTTTATTCTATTTGATTATATAATAGTATCTTTAAGTTCATACAGTTGAGATGTTATGAAATGTTTATACCTTTTCTTTTATAATAAAATAATGTTAACAATTTATTTCATTCTCGGTCATTTATTTGACTCTTTATATATCTATATTCGTATCTTTTTAATTATAGCCCTGAGGAAGGGCTGTAATTTGGATCGAAACGTCAACATGTAGTAAGCATTTATATGGTTTTAATTTTGAACACTAAACAGAGAACCATATTATCCTTTCTTTAAAAAAAAATAAATAAACAAAAATATTAACAGGCTAAACTAAAATTGAAAAAAAAATCTAGAAGTGATTCGAAATAACAAGACAGTTAGACCTTAACCTGTTATATGAGCTTGATGAAATATTTTCTTTGAAATTATTATACAATCCACACGCACAACAATGTATGTACTAATGTATATATCGAACAAAAAAGAATTTATAAGATGAAAACGGAACTTAATTGTACGACCGTTAACTCATCACGATAAGAGAGAAACTTATATTTAAGGGAAAAATATTTTACAAAATGGGACATTAATAAAAGTGAAAGGAAGAGACATCCTTCAGGTAATAAATCTTCCAGTAAATTGCCATTCCAGCGCCTCGAAATTACAGCAAATGACTGGAGACTGATGGAGGGAAAGGCCTGTTGATAATGTAATTAACAATACCACTCACCTCTTCATCAAATATCAAAGAATCATTTCTTGTATCCAAGTTATTTTACTTGTATCTGTTACTGTACCGCGGAGAAATATTATCACATTACTTTGCAAGAAAAAAAAAAAGCAACAAATTTTGTGTTTTGTATTTCAGTTCAATGTAAAATCAGAGACTAAATACAAAAAAATATGTAAATGATTCAGTGTGTTTTTTTTTAATGAATGTGTGAAATCATCTATTGATATATTCTCCACAAGTCCGTATCATGTCATTGTATCATAATTTACGTTATATTTTCTAGTTTTTTTTAAAATTAATACAGCTATAGTTTTAAATTAAAAAAATGCTTGCTCCTTGAATTGATTGCAAATGTTGATTTAGTTTTAGACGAAAAGCAGAAAAAATGATTTTTTCTATATTTAAAAATTTGTTCAAAATTAATATAATTTAAGTGAATGATCTTGAATTTAAGCTTTAATAATTTCCTTATTTATTGATAAGTATTATTACAACCAGCAACGGCCTTGGGCAATGATTAATATTGCTTGATTGATTAATATAGAACACATTCATTACAAAGAGAAAAAAAAGTCTCTATACGATATAAACAGAAAAATAAATAAAATTAACATAATCAAATAATGTAAAATAAATTATATACAATATCTACAATCTGGACCTGGGGATCCCCGAGCCCACTCTATCTCCCACGTATGAATGGTAGAGCAGAGCTCTTCGAGATCCCAGCGCAGCCCTCTCACCGCGTCACTGGTAATGAGCCAGTGGAGGCTGAGTAAGTGGCCGTAATACCCCAATATGAGCGGAGCATCTGACCATTGACAGAACTGAAAATTGTCACTTTTATTTTACAAAAGGTCTCTTGACCACTGCCCTATCAAATTTCGAGCTGGATTGTAAAGATAGGTGGAACTGGATTAGGAAAGGTTTAAATGGAATTTCGAGAATTTGGTTGGTATGAGGTCAAGGACAAAAGGAATATGAAGGTCATGGTGTAGTGATATGTTAGAAACGTAATTGGGTGCATTGACTATGGTTCTAAGAATTGAAAGGATTGGATACGTTCGATGTTCGAAGGTTTAGCTGTTCCCCTAAGTTCAAGTCCGTAGGTCTAGATAGTTCTGAAGATAGGATTATAAATCCGTAGTTTGTTTTCTAGTGAGAGATGAGAGGTCCGACTGAGCTGTCGGTAAAGTTGGCTGAATCGTCTGTTTAGCTCTTGTCTTTTAAGTCTAGTATATTGTTCCAGGTAAGTCTTTTGTCTAGTATGAATCCAAGGTATGGCGCTGTGTCGGATCTAGATATAGGAATATTATTAAAAATAACAGGTGGACAGAAGCTGCGGCTGAGAGTATAATAACAGGGTCACATGGATGCATTTCGATTCATTGACTTTTATCCGTCATGATCCTTAAAACTAACACACCTTTGAGAAAGATATTTTTGAATACACTAAATAATATTTTATTTTTTTACTAAAAAACTAAAAGTCCAACGAAACTGAAAATAAATATTTAAGTTAGGTGTATACCTGGGATGTGACAAATATTTCGATAAAATGGACTGAACGAAAATGCCACTTTATTGAATCGATTTTTCACTTTTTCGATTCTATCAAAAATGGCACAAACGATTTTGATTAAATTAAACATTTCAATGTAATATTAAATGTTGTTTAATATGAGCTAGGCCTTATCCTTATTGAAATATTCTTACAGGGGTTAAATAAAAAATATAAAAAAATCTTCTCTACGGTACTTTTAATTTTGCTACTTTAAAAAAAATAATAATAATAGTAATAAACAGTTCTTGTTGTTTGCAATAATAAACAATATCTTTCTAGTCTTTGTAGGTTTTTATTTTCAAAACTCGCAATATTATCAATAACTTCAACACGAGTTCACTGACCTACACAAAACGAGTGTGTGAGGAAGTGAAAGTTGGGTGATGCGCGCATCGCACAAGATTTTTTTAATATAGAATTATATAATGATAATAATATATTGCAGCTTTATTTAATAATTTCATGTTTTTATAACGTTTCGGCCAATTATATTTCCATTTTTAAACATTTTCATCAATAAATTAATTAATTTTCATTTTTAATTAAAAAACAACTAGGAATAAACCTAATTAAATAAAATATCAGAAATACTTCTAGCACTTCTATGTTTGTAAATAAATTTTTATGCGTTGACAATAGAAATAGAAAATTGAATAGGTCGAAACGTTACGAAAATTTATATAAAATACTTAGATATAAAATAAATCAGCAATAATATTTTGTTATTATTTTATGCAAAATAGTGGAGGGCTTATTTGAGTTTCATAACGTTTTTTCCTTAGTCTTTTTGATTGTTATTTATTTTTTATATTACGATACAAAGGAATTAGGATCACGTAAAAAGAAAAATAAATACTTGGAAATGTTTAAACATATTGGCTAATATTAGTGATAATATGTTTTTCAACAAACATTTAGATAAATGCCAAAAGGAATAATTACCAGACAGTTCAGAGTGAGTCATAAAATGTTATTGAATTTTAAAGACTAAGCAAAACAGAATGAACGTTAACTACTTTTGCTAAATATTAGCCTCTAGACATTACATTGTATTTAATACTGTGAGAGAAAATGTTGAAAAACAACCCTTAATGGCCAGTTTTTAGGCTGTTAGGCCCAACCCAACGAGGATACTTCCATCTGCAATCATCATCTCCTCAACGATTGTTCAACATTTTTTGAGGGTTCGTAAGATATAGATTAAAACACACAAATAAGAAATTAATGCATAAACACCATAAATATTTAAAGCAGAAGTTAAATAGCAGATTATTTTAAAGATTATTCTAAATAGTGTTTTTTAATTTTAAATTTATAAACCAACGACAGAGCAGGAAAACATAGGAATTACTTGCAGCCTTGCTTTTCCCTCCATAATCTTGTTTTAGTGTTTACCAGACTGAGCTTAAATTGTACAAATTATTTTCATGTTTTAAATTTTTTTCAATTTTATTTACCAATTTTTATTTTTTAAACCTTTCATTCTCTTTTACAGTTTTCGTACAGTGAAATCCATTAATTAGACCAAACTTCGTATTATCCGACCAAGCTACAATAGGGGTATTCATGATCTATGTTAAAGCGTGTTAAATGGAAAAACTCGTGTTAAATCGAAAAAAATTGCCTTCTTTTGCCGTGGTAAAACGAAATAACATTTAACATGGCTGAGAGTCTGTTACTTGGTCAGTTAAATCGAGAATGACGTCACACAATAGACCAGTTGAGATCGCCGCCATATTAGTTTTTGTGACTTTCAATACAGTTGTCAATTAGCTCATCTTCATTCTCTTCTTCACAAGTTTGAAGATCAATAAGACACTCATAAGCTAAACTTTCACACAAATTCCACTTTTCACTCACTCTAGGCATGTTTTAATTAATTACTTAAATCAAAACTGAATTAAAGAATAACATGAGGGTCTGGAAGGAAGGTTATAAACATAAAGGCTTATACAACAAGTTGCTGAGAAAATCCGCTAGGGACTCTTATGCATTTAACGTTTAACATGACTTCAAATAGGGCTGCTCACAATCCTATAGTTATAACATTTAACATGGTAAAACATATAACATTTAACACAACATCATGAATACCCCTAATATGGTAAAACATATAACATTTAACACAACATCATGAATACCCCTATTATATGGAAATAGGTTAAACGAATCGCAATGAACCATTGAGTTGCTAAACAAATGGAGTAGCTTGGTAGGCGTTTTATCATTATAAAAAATTGGCACACACATAACCATGTGAAATGAAATGAAAAATAATTCATTATTCTAGGACTAGGACTTCTTAGAACAATAATAAGGTAATTTTAATTTTACAACATATATTGGAAGAAAAAAGTTGTGACCAAACAATTATAATTTATCTTAAAATTGTATATCAGTAATTTCAGATAGAGTTAAAAAAACTAATTAACTAAAAACATAAAAAAAGACATGTTTACATCTGTACTATTATAATATTGGAATAGATTGATTAAGTAAAAGTTAGTTAAATAGAAGGGTTTTAAACGAGGGAAGGGTTGGTTCATGACGTTTATTATAGGGATAAAAAATGATTTATCAAACGCAACAGTTCGGTGAGGTGGAGGGTAGATACCAGATAAACGATTCCTGGTATAACGGGGTTGAATTGAGATTTGTATTGCAGGTTTTCTAAGACAGAGGAGGGGCGCTGAGTACTGATTATTTGGAATAGAAAGGAAGCTAGAAAATACAGGCATCGGAAGGATGGATGGAGTCACTTTAGCTCTGCGTAATACTGGCGTATGAGCGCATCTCTGGTGATCCCGAAAATAAATCCTTCTACACAATTGATAAGACTTTTAAGTTTAGATCCTAGATTACCCGAGAGTCTACCATATACCAGGCAGCTATAGTCAAAGTGGGGAAAAACAAAAAAGGAAACGAATTTTATTAAATTGCTTCAGGGTAGGTATGGTTCGACGGGAAATGTAGCCAATGTGTGGCTGATGTTTTTCAATATTTGCACAAAGCTATGTCATAAGCTTAATAACGATTCCTTAGACCTTTAGTAAACTAACCAGTATCAAATGAAATTGGGACCACAAGTTCTATAGAAGGAAACGTCTAAATTGCCTTAAGCGTATCTGTCCTGAATTAGCTAAGCTTTTATTGGTCAGTAAATTGCTTGAATTTGACAGATAAAATAGTAAATATTTTTGGCTTTTATATTCTTTTTAATTTCGTGTGTTCTCCATTCATTCTAATACTATGCTCAACAAAAATAGTCCTTGTTTCCCCTTTATACTTCACAAAAAATATTCATTATATTTCTTTTGCGTTTTGGATTCTATATCAATTCTAAAAAAATATTTAATTTTCTTTGTCTTGAACATAGATTATTTTATTTTATTTTTATAATGTGATCAGTGGGGACGTGACTGAACGTTCCTGTGCACTCGGTTTGGAACGTTATGGGTTCGATTCCCACCTGGGGTAGTAAAGCATTCATTTTTCGGCGGTCCCAATTTTTTTTTTTTTTTTTTTTTTTTTTTTTTCGAACCCTCTAAAACAGAAATAAAATGTGAGTTAGTAGTGCATTACTGTGTAGAAAGAAAAAAGTAATTCGTGTTGTGTCTTACCTTTTACTACCTTTGGTATTTAAAGGTTACCTGTTATATTTAATTTTACATATGAGCTATCCGTTCAGCAACTATTTGAGTCCGGAGGTGAGGGGCCTCCTCGTGTTATATCGCATATAATATAAAAAATAAAAATAAAGATAAATAAAAATAAAAATACAAATAATAAAGACAATAGATAATAGTGAAATGATAAGAGAAACAGTCTGAAATCAAAAGAAGTGTGAGGGAGGGGGTTGGGGTGCATCAGAAGATGGAGCTATGAGGTGATGTTAATAGGGTTTTTGGGACCTTTCCTGCCCTGCCACCTCGCAGGAAGGGGGGATGGGGTGATATCCCAAATCTTGACACTCCCACCTAGGTTATAACGCGGCGGCAACCCAGGTAGCCACCAGGGGTTGGCAAAAAGGACCACTAGGCTCACTTGCCGGACTTGTTCCCTCCCACCAAATACCTGTACTAGTAATGTTATCAGTTTTAGTTCATAATACTTTTTATATGTAGTATATTACAAATAAATATAATACATTCGTTCTATATTTGATGATCATACCCTTGCTTGTTTTTATTTTTTATAACAAAGAATAATTTGCACGACTTCAAACTTAATTATTTTCTTTCATAGTGAAATATTTTTTTACTTTTCAAAAATGTGTATCCATTCATAAAAATATGTTCCTCAAAATAATTTTTTTATACTGAAACAAAGAGTATTTAAAAAAATAAACATAAGTTTCGTGTCGGACCCATCAATCAAATGATTGTTATAACGAGGTATTGAATTTTTGTCTATTTGGTTATCACCATTTCAAACTTTGTGTAGTGGCCGAGATAGGGAGTTGAACATGAATTACGAATCATTATATTTAACATTAATTGTTAATTTTGAGACATTTTTCATAAATCACAGATAAATTAATAAACCAGTTAAAATTAAAAAACAAATTGAACAAAAATACATTTAGTGCCGAAAATCCTCAAAATATGCAAATTAACCCCTGAAAGTACAATTTTGTTGGAAATAAAACCACTATCAATAGAACTTTTCATTATCTAAATTTATGTCGATGCACTGAATTTGATGCAGGAAAAAAATACGTATGCTCAAAATCCCAGTCTCTAGTCATATTTTTTTTCTCGTTCACTTACCTATTATGGAATATATAGTACGTAAAATTACTATGATTTTGCAAAATTTTAAATTCAAGTATTCGATGGCAGCAATCGTTTTCAGTTCCTCTTAACTCAAATAAAAAGTCCCTCAAAATTGTCGGACTTATGCGTACTCAAAAACGAAAGGCATCCGAGAATGAAATTACATATTTAAGGCCTGTATATGTCTGGGATATGACAACATCCTTTTTAATAATTATTTTCAGGCATCTTCGAAAACATAAAAATAAACCGTAATAGATTAATAAATCTATATGTCAGGACGCAATCTTAAACTGGATGTCGTTTTAATATTTTGGAGCCATTTAAAACGCATTTTTTTCAATTTTGGAGTTAAGTATTTGCAATTACAATTACATCTACTTGTATGTATTATAATTACTTGAAATTCTAGGGTAAACATAAAGATTATATAATCATGTAATTGATAATTGTAATAATGTTGGCTCAGCTTGAAATTGAAATTGTGGTCTCACAATTTTTCACCAAGTTATTGCATTACAATTAAAATTATTTGTAATTGTAATTGTATTTTTACAATTCCAAATTACAGTAATAGTAATTGTAATTACTTGCTACTGAACTTGCCCGGAGGTGATAATTGTGGACTTTTCAATTTTTTTTTTTATTTTCTCGAAAACGGCACAAACTATTTTGATAAAACCCCACGTGTTCAACACATATACAATTAATTGTTATTAAATATCAGATTCTATCGTCATGAAAATAGTCTGGCAGGGCTTACATGACGAATCATCAACAAGTCTTTCTCCAAAGTACCTAAAATTTTGTTTATTTGAAAAAAAAATAAGCAGTTATCATTCATAGAAATAATAAAAAATGGATAAAAACAAACGATTTAAGATTTTTATGAATAAATTAAGGAGGAAAACTAGAGACAACAGGATCGAACAGGAAAAGCCGACACTGCCCGATCCTTACTGATTGCATACGACCTCGTCATTGTATTCTTCTCAGGAACAAAATTTATATTACTTATTCCCACCCACCTTGGATAATCCTAAAATACAAATTTTTCAACATAAAAATAATAATTATTTGTTAATAATCTTCACCTTTTCTGATTTTTTTTTAAAATCAAGATAACTTCAACACGTGCTCACTAATATGAAAAAAAATTGTAGAAGTATAAAAGATAAAAGTTGTAAGTGAAAGGTGTGTAATGCACATGTCTCACAAACCTAATAATTTGCACTCAATCAAATTTGTTTCACTATTTATTGCAATCGATTTATTCTTTAAAATAATGCATCTGACATTGCATATTCTAATAAAAATAATTCTAAATAAGACTTTTTTTATTAAATATATGCATACTATAACGTACCCAATATATAACTTTGTAGTGGTCCGTTTTCATAATTCATCCGCTTGCCTATCAAAGCTTACGAAATTACTTCGATAATTTATTCTTCTATTTAATGAGGTTGGGAAATTGTAATCTTGCAAAGGCATTGAAGTATAAAATACCCCAAGGTATTGGAAGGGCTAAAGCTATAGGCCCCCGGTTTTCCAATATTCCCAACTGACAGCCATCGTAATCACCAGTGAACTTTTTAAAGTCGTCCCTTGGTGTATTCGATAAAGCGGATTAATCTAAAGTCTTCTCCAACTAGGTAGTATCCGGAAATGAACATTTTCGGATAGTAGAGAAGGAAAGATGTCTTATAAGTGTTTTTCAAGTCATATACGAACAGTTCGAACAATAAAAGAACATTTGAATTAAATTATTAAAATGCATATTTTCGCCCTTCTTCCATATCCTCTAAATAACTATATTTAGTTTAATTTTTTTAACCAAGATCTCGTTGGGTCTTGAGTAAAATTATTGTATTTCTGATGTGCTGGCGGCATTTTTTTTTTCAAATTGGCAAAGTTTAAGAAAATCTCGAAAATACATAATGATAACTACAAGTAAAAGCAAAGCGATGTGGATTGGACGAGAACCCGAAGATTTGCATATTAATTGCAAAGGAGAAATCATAAATGCAGCAGAGGATTACACGTACCTAGGTACAGTTATTAGCAGAGATGGTAACATTCAACAAGAAATATCTAATGGGATTAAAAAAAACCAACAACATTTTTTAACCAATCTGCAATCCATGTTGGGAAATATGAAGTTGAGAGAAAAGTAAAACTTTGATTGCTATTTACCTTCCCACCCTACTATACAGAAGTGAGGAACAGAATCATCGTATCAGAAATGAAATACTTTAGAAAAGTAACCCGTCGAAAACGAAGGGAATCCCTCAGGAATATCAGAATAAGAGAGGGGTGAAACCACTAACTGAAATTCTTGATAAGATGCAGTTAAAGTGGGTCGGACATATATGCCGAATGGATACACGTGGACCACGCAAATTCTTCGAAGCTAGACCAACTTCTAAAAGACCAAGATGAAGGCCAAGGATGTCGTGGCTGGATTATGTAGTTAGATTGGGAGTGAAATGAGGAAAGCTGTTGGATTCCATGAGGGCATTGACAGGGAACCGGAACAGATGGAGAGCTTGGATCGAGGCACCTCCACGCTGAGAGGCACTAAGGAAGAAGAAAAAGAAGAAGAGAAGGAAAGAGTGCTCCCGAGAAAACCGAATCCTAAGCCTATGCTTCAAAAGAAAATTATTTCCAGACTGCATTTTGTCTTTTAGGAAGGTTCTCGGGTACCACTTCAATCAACGAGGTTGAATTTCCTCTGCTATTAAATTAATTCTCTACCACAACAATCCATGAAGTGTCAGGGATATAGTACTTTGTAAGAGAGTACCGTTACTAGACCAACGGTTGTGCAAGGAGGTGATTCGGATAGAATCACGCTTGGGACACCACAGATGGATTATCTTCCACAGATGGATTCAAACCGATTAGTGTTAGTACCATAATAGTACCTTACCACTGAGCTAACTGTTCCCATCCCCTACTATTGGAGATCAATAAATTAATATGGAACACCCTAATTAATTTTAGAGCCGTCTGAGTTAAGAAGTAGTCTTGAGATTGAGTCTCGAATTATCGAAAAATAAATAAAAGTGAATCTGGTTACAGAAGGGCTATAGTTAAGTTGGCTACTTCAAAATTTCATTATTGAACGTATTAAATGATTTTTCCTCATAAATATTTAACTAAAAGCAGTCTGAACAGAACGGGGTTAGTTAGGACTCAAGTAGGCTTGATGCTTAATTGGTGGCTCAGTGAACTAAGTCCTCACAGAAGCCATTAACTCATATCTAGCCCAGTTAACACCGGGTTACCTGTGTAAGTTACCAATCAGGAAGGGCCTTTCTAAGTCCTGCGTATCATGTTTCGGGAAGAAATAGGAATCATTTTATAACTAATCATCATTACGGAGGTCAAGAACTTTTATAATACATAATAAGCCAGAGGAAGATCTCGAGGGCCAATTAAGAATGGAAATCTCCAGTGGCCTGGTTCGAAAAACTCTGGAAATTGTTTACCAACTTTGTGATTTTATCTTAGATTCTATAATGGGCAAACTGCTGGATTTTTTGAGATTTCTGTTAAAACTTCTTAGAGAATTGAAACTAATAAAACCTTGTTAAGCTTATAATGATGAGTACTTTTTTCTTTTAAATATTAGGATTAAAACTAGGGTATAAAAAGAAGGAATAATAGATGGCTTAAAGAATTTATATAATTACTTGATTGTTTTCACTGTACATTTAATTGGGAATTTAAATCAGAAAAGATAGCGAAGTCAAATGAATACTGTAATTGGTAATGCTAACGAAAATTAAAAAAAAAAAGAATCACTGATAACTCTAATGGGATCTAAGTACCAATTGTATTAAAACACTTTAATATTATTTTTTATTTATGTGATGGTCTCACGTAATAAAAACTTAACTGTCTACCATGGTCAGAATAGGATGCTACCCTATAGATAACCCATTCTTTGTGAGATATGACCAGAATGGTAACAAAAATCAAAAAATAAAAAATGTACCATCCATTTAATTTATCTGTAATTGGCATATTTTTTTTAATCTGACATTTGATATAATTGAAACATGAATTAATTATTTTTTGAATTCATAACATATCTCTGCATTATTCGATCTTCCTATACTTTACAGTGAACGGTTAATGTTGCAAATTTACCATAAAGTAAATATTGTTAAATTAGCATTATCTTCCACAGCTACTAATTATTGAATGTTTATTTTACTAATTATCTATACACATAGTCAGCCGATTCCTTTATTGTCCACTTTACGATTTATTAAATTTTTAGTATACTAAAAACAATATACACACTAAATAAAAAAAAAAAAAATACTTTGCAAGGAATTACAGTTACTACTAGACCAACGGTTGTACAAGGTGGTGAATTGGTCAGAATCATGCTCGACTAGATTTTTGCTCATGGGTACCAAATGAATGAGGCTGAGTGGTGACTCTCGGATATAGTGAAACAGAAAATAAGTATCTGAAGGGGTCTTTTGGTCTTTGGAGTTAGTGCCTTACCTATGAGCCACTCCCAAATTTTTATTACATTAGTTAACATACATTGATACATTGAATTTTTAGATTTTTGATCTTCAGCATAGAAATAATATTAGATATTGTATACAAATATCTAGAAAAAATATATAGAAAAAAAACTTACTTGAATGATAACAAAATAAATAAATACGATTTTTATTCAATGCATAACAAATAAGTTCCAGTTTAATTAATTGATTGTGCACTTCTAATTTTCTGAATTATAAGCGTTAAAATCAATTAATAATTTTTACAGTTGTATCCCATAGTCTAAATTAATAATAACAGGATCTAGAAACCTGTCGAAGAAGTGCTCGAAATCACCAATCAATCAGAACTTTAAACTTCTAAGTCAAATGTAATCTGGACGATTTGACAAAGCCTACCTTTAATTACCCTCCCCCAACTCTAATTCCAATCCGCCCATTCTCGGACCAAATCCTATCTCTATATTATTCAAGCTGTGAATTCCATGCCAAGCTGGTCTACTAATGAACCTGTAGCTTTAAACTCTATCACTTCATCAATCCAATCTGTTTAGCTCAGACTCGTCCGATCTACTAGCTAGTACCTCCAGTGGTTATACAACATATAACATCTATTACGCATTCATATGCTCAATCTTAAACATTAATTCGATTAATTATAACAATTATAATTAAAAATTTATAATTAAAGACTATTTTATAATCTATAACTATAACGACATTGATAATTATGAAAATTTAGCATTTACAATTAATTTAATTAAAAAAAGTTGCGGTAACAACCTAGGTATCAGAGTTGTTCAGTAATTAAATACTTTCGTAATTAAATAATTTTTCAACTAATAAATACTAGTTATGTAATTTTTACTACAGTTACAAGATTGTAATTAGTAAATGTAGTTGTATTTTCTTGTTTTTGCAATTACAGTGGTATTCATAAATCCAACTACTAGTTCAAATAAAAATAATTACAATTAGTAGTTATAATTGTAACTGTAGTTATTGAGTAAAAACTACAACCATATATTTATTAACATATTTCATTCAATTTAGGAAACAATAAAGAGGAATTTACATTTATTTTCGTTATTTTTTGTTTCTTTCGTTAGTTTTTATTTATGAGTATCTAAACTAATTCATGTTACGTGTAATTTACCATAAAATGTATATAATAAAATTTTGAATATAAAGACTTTGCAGGTATTTATTTCTTAACAGCCTAAACTACTTCAATAACTGTTTTACAAAGTTTTTTTTAAAGTGACTACTCAAGTAACTTCAGTTGCAACTACAACTACAGTTACAACTACTAACTGTAGTTGTGAAATTGCAATCAAAATTACTTTAGTTGAAAAAATGTAGTTCCCCATTATCAATAACTAATTACTAATAAATACGTCCATTTTGGGAGATTTTGTTATTTGGACTCGTGTATTTCCGTAAAAAAAACGGAATTCTTAAATTAAACTATTAATTAATTAACTCATTCTTAAATTATTTTTTTTTCATGATTACAATATCTTCCCTTACTATCTATTCTATATATCCGTAAATGAAAGTTAAATATAGTTCCAACTTCGAAAATAATTTTTATTTAATTTATGTGAGGCAAGTGACTTTAGAAGAACTAAATTTTCTTTTCCTCCTCACCTCTACCATTTTTTGCTTTATAGTTGTTATCTTTAAATATTTATTTAAAAGACATTTCCTGTTATTTTTTAATTAGTAATTTTATTTTGTAAAATTTTTATATTATGACGCAATTAGTTAACTAATAAAAACTGCACCTAATTTCTTATTTCTTTATTACCTTTTATTCCTTTGTAATTCAGAAAGAACTCATTCTTAAACATAATAAGTTTTTACTGACCAAAAATTTAATTATTGGGGCTCTGGGATTCAACCCTTCCCTTAATGTGACGTTTTTCCACCAGTCTATAAAAAGGTTCTATTAAAAATACTTCAAAGTCTCCTATTGAAGAGTCGGCAAGAATTACTAATATTATGTTATTGTGTACAGTCTTATTTAAGGAGATTTGGACATTTGACATCTATCCAGCAATAATACTGTTTATAATACATTTTTGCAAAATTACCTTTGTGTGAAGTATATACAATTTTTGCTACATAGAAGTTACGTATTTAAGGTAGGTATATACCTAGGTCGTGACAACAATTTTTTTTACTATAATTTACTAATCGGATGTGCCATTTTATGATATCAACTTTACAATGTTTAATCGATTTCTCTAAAACATCGGTAACTTCTTCAATTACTAATAACATTAACAGTAAACGTCGATTTTAGTCAAACTCGTCAATACACAACCAATTGTTCTATAATGTCAGACAGTCTCTTATGGACCTTAACTGATTGAAATTAAGGTAAGCCTAAAAGGTTTAAATACTATGTTTTTATAATTTTGAATTCGAAATAATATGTTGGGTATTTCCCAGTAGCAGTTTGACCAATTTATTTCAATTTATTTATTGGTAAATTAATTTGTCTTCAGATCATTATATAATAATTTAAAACTCAGTCTACTATTAAATTAAAAACGGGAAATTAATATCGTCTTATTGATTTTAAATGAATTTATTAATTTTTTAAGTAATTAATTTTAATTAATTATGACCAAAACAAATGATTAAAGAAAAAAACATTTCGGTCACATGAAGATTAAAAACAATCTAATTTCATTTTTTTCCAAAGAAATAAATATTAGGACAATAAATAAATAAACATTTCAGATATTAAAAGAATTATATTGTGTTTATTTTTAAAAAATGTGTTTTTATGAAATATTTTGATTAATAATGTTTCAGTTTATTTATTTGTAATTTGCGAACGAAAAAAAAAAATTGAAAACGTAATAATAATAAATAAAAAAACAAAACAGAGAGAGGGAATAAGTAAGAGAGATGAGAAGGTACAGAAAGGAAGGAGATTGGTCAATATTATACATTAAACAAGCTGTCTGGTCGATGATTGGCTGCGGTGTGGGCCAATGGAGGCTCGAGAAGGCCCCAACAATGATTTACTACTTTAATAAAGTCCCCTTTACAAGTTGCCTAAGCAGCTCGTTACACACTCCGGCTAGCACCAAGCCTACCTCAGGCACTTCATTTGCTGTTCTCCACTCACAGCGAAATTTCCTCTTTTCGAGGAGGAGAAGTTAATTCCATAAATGTGGTTCCTCTCGACATGGACCGAAATTGGAATTGCAATTTAGAGAATATTATGCTGTCTCATTTTATAGCAGAGTAAGCCAGTAGTAGAGAGTATCAAACCATTTTCATACCCTTCAACAACGGACTTCTTACTAAAAAACAATTATATTAAATCCCTTGAAATTTTTTACTGAGACGAAATTGTCTTTGTATCCTTTTCAATTAAATCTAAATATTAGGAAAGTTCAACTGCGGCTCTAGATTTTCCACCTTGACTATAATAACTAGTCAAAGACGACGTAATTGTGTACGGTCAGCTTTCCCTAGTGAACGATAGCCTTGGGCATTCCTTGACAAAAGTGAAGCCAAAAAGGCGGACCTTAATTGCTTTGGGGCATGGTACAGGAAGAATACGCACTAATCACTGGCTGCCTTCTGTTTTAGTTTAAATTACAATAATGGAAATTTCTGTTAACCTTAACGTAAACTTAATGACATGATTAGGCAACCATGGCTAAGCATATATGACCTGAAATAAAAATCTTAGCCATATTTTTGTGAATTTAGTCCCAACCCTCACTGAAGAGGGTTAACCACGTCAAGCGTTTGTGTTACCCATTTTGAATGAGCATAGCGAGCGTTGGGACCAAATCAAAGCACTAATAATATAATAATAAAATAGGTTATAACTCTCCACAACAGGACCCTAGATTAGGTTAGGACCCTCCAGAATAGAGTTCGAAACATTAAAAGTAGTCCATCTCTATAAAACTCCGTTCTATAAGTTAATATTGATTTCAAAGCAGTTCATATTTCTTATAGAGTGTAAGAAAAAAAGTATTTTGTTATATTGAAATAAAGAGGCTTTCGATTACTGCCTTGAGATCTTTTGTACTTTTCCTACAATAGGTGTGGCTAGTTTTGAAACCGTTGAACTCATTTGGTTGTTCAACATACACTAACTTGTTCAGTGTCGACTATGGCTGATTAAAATCATCCTTTCTTGAAACTTCAGCCATTACAGAGACATTTACAGACATGGTGAATATAATATAAATTACTAGACTGTAGTTTACTACAAGTAATTTTGAAAAAGTTTATTGATTCTGAATTCTGAATATTATGTTGGGTATTGCTCAGTAGCAGTTTGACCAATTTCGATTTATTTGTTACTAAATAATTTGTCCTCAGATCATGACATAATAATTTAATACTCAGTACACCATTAAATTGAAAACAAGAAATAAATAACGTTTTATTGATTTTAAACCAATTTATATTTTTTTTAGTCATTCATTTTAATTAATACCAAACAAATAATTAGAGAAGAAAATAATCGTTCACCTATACCGAGTAATGTTTGGTGTACAGAGACGGGGTTAAAATCACTCTGGGAGAGATGATAACAAAAGAAAATTAAGAATTTCTTCCCAATATGCCCCGTCCCCAATAACCCATAATTACTTCGGTGCTTATCTTCAAAAAATTGTTAAAACGGACAGAGGAGTATTTTAAACAAAAAAATATGAAAAACGGGTAACATTGTAAGAATGGCCCAAAATAGGAATCGGCGTGTTAGAGAGAAAATGAATTATTAAAAAATAATATTTTTGGCTTCATTTTTTTAGTGAATTTATTTTCTTCTTAAAACTATATATTTTTTTTAATCAATTCGCCCGGGTATTATAATGAGCAATCTTATAAAAAATAAAAAAATATTATTTTGAACAAAATAAAAACGATTATTTAATTCTATACTGAGGTTGTCACATTCATAGGTTAATAAAATAGTTACACTATTTTATTATTATTATTATATTATACACAGTATAAGATGGCCCACTTCCTACCTCATACCCGACGACAAAGCCATTCTAAAAGGAACGACGAACAAAGCTATCTTAAGGATATGCAAAGCAAGTGGTTTCCAATTTGAATACTGATTAAATGGAAACAGCAAAATGGATTATCGACAGTTTTATAATGGACTTGACACTTAATTAAAAATATTATTATCATACTTATATCCGTGCTTATTTAACTATGACAAACAAATTATATAAAAAATATTAATTATAAAATAATTTCTGAGAACCAAAAATGTTATTTTATGAAAGGATCATACGCTGGCTTGTTAGCAACTGTTGCCCGGAACGAATACAAATCTGTTAATTAGTTACACTGAATAGGAGGAACTGACGATCGAAATGTGACTTAAAAGTGTCAACAGTGACATAAGGATGATGTCACTTTCATTTAGTGAACGTTTGTAATATTAAAATACAGCCTTGTGGTCGTAATAAAATCTATAAAGTTTAAGTCAGAGTGAGCAATTATTTTACTGTTACGTGTGAAGATTCAATCACTATGTACATCCGTCCAGTGACGCTCGTCAAAACCCAAATCTACCGGTCTTGATGAAATCATCCTACCTACACTTCGGTCTATCTCTCGGACCTTTAGCTGTCTGTTTAATGTTTATAGCATTTTTTTGAGATCCATTCGTTACACACCAGTATTTTTAGCCAAAATAATAACAAATTACGAAAATGTATTCGTGTACGAAAACAAATTTATTGTTACAAAAGTTGTGCAATAAACAATATAAAATATCTTAGGAGACATTTTAAAAAAAGTTGAAATTACCGGCAACATAGTCATTTTATTATTTTAAGTTAATTTTTAATTTATTAATATTTTCAGGAGACGGATACTTTTCATACCAGAGGACATCTACTACACTCATGGATATAAAGATAAAATACAATTTGTATGTTGTATTTCCAACATTCTTTTCATATTCTACACTGAAGGACCCTTGAATAAGTCTTGTTAATTTCAAAACTAACCAAGCTCCTTCTGCCTTCTCGAGCTTACTGTACCAGTTGGAGTGTTCTTGTTAGGGTGCGAGAAAAGTTGGCTTCCTTTGTCTACTCCTAACATAATGAAAAACTTCTTTAGGTCAAGCTATATTTCATTTTCAGAGCTAACTAATTAATAAAATAAAATAAATGGAATTTTGCTTTTGAAGGCCGTGGAATATATGTTACAAAGCCGTATACACATACAGCCATTGAACCTTTACTAAAACTATTAACTTGATTTTGAATATAATAATTTTCAGAGTTTGTTAAATTATTTGAGTGATCAAATTAATATATGTAACTACTGCAACTTGAAAATGTAGATGGTAACATATAAGTGGGAAGCCTCTTCAATAGGCTATAAAGTGTAAGTGTAGTGACTATAATACGTGTTAAAACTACCATAGGAATTCATCTCATTAGTGTAGTAACACTTTTAATCATAACATCAGAAGAGGCACCTACGCAGGCACCCACACCAAATAAGAAACTTTCACCGGTTATAATGAGGAAATATGAACACACCATTTCACAGCTAAAGCATTTTTTAAATAAAGTGTTTGTGACAGAAATAGCCAGATATTGGGTAAACCTTATACCAATAACCAATAAAAATTGTTAATTTATTATTTGGTTTTCTTATGTATATATTGAATTCTTCTTATTTCTGTAAATAACATTTTTATAATAACAAATTTCAATAAAACTTTTTAATGAAAAAAAAATCGACACTTGTTTTATCATCTTTTCTGAATCTTTTTTAAATAATCAAGTAGTAGTTCAGGGTTCATGCCAACCTTAACCCAATAGGCGACGTTTTATTTTGTCTTTAAACTATAAAAAAAATTCCGTATTCGTAAGAAAGGAATACGATAAAAACAAATATTATTTATAATACATTCCATTTGCATATTTTTGTCCAACAAATATTTTTGAATTCCTATCAAGCCTCAACCCTAGTATTTTTTCCTTCCCATTACATGCCGCTCCTTCAAAATGAGCCAATTTAATCATTATTAATTAAATACAGTAGTTAATTGACATTGTAACGATTACCTGTTTTGAAGGTCGTTATTCAGTGGGTATTTTCTTGAAAATAGAAATACCGAGATAAATAATGATGGAGACAGAGAAGGATTAAAATGGTGGAGGTAGCTGACCTATACGAATAGGCGAAGTTCATTTTAAAAAAATGGCGTTCATGATCCCCAAGTTTTTTTTTTGTTCTAAAACCATCATTTACAAGAAAGTGCAGCGAGCTTGGCTATTTTTTTAACCGACTATGCTGTAGACACAAGGAGGGTAATGTGTTTGGCCAGCCCGTTTGTTAGGATGTAACGATTTTTGAGAGGAATGTGTGATGATTCACGAGTTCCCGTGATTTTTTTTAAACAATTCGTACTCAAAATACTAAACAAATATTCCTTTATATTAAACATACCTTAGGGAATGGGCCTAGCTCTGTGAGTAAGGCACTGTGCTACTAACTCCTGGGTTCTAAGTTGGCTGAGGCAAATAATTATTTATTCTTTTGGTGTAGCTGTGAGTCAACTCTGTGGGTTCGGGAGCCTTTCTGGGGCTCACTCAGCCTTATAAAATGGACAACCTTTACTAAGGAAATACCTGGCGGTGGAGCTTGAACCCATCATCTTCTTGTTCAATCCTTTTTCTTTTTTTTCCCTTACTTTATTATGTTCTTTTTTAACTATCCGTTTTATCCTCTCCATTATGTGATCAATCATAAAAATTCATTTTATTAAACAAGTTTTTTTTAATATTTAATATTGTATTCCTTTTAATTTAATTAAATATTATGATCCTTTTGTTAATCACCATTATTTTAGGGTTATTTTCTTTTTATTTTATTAATATTAGAAGACACCTTATAATTTATTTTTTATTGTTTTTTTATTATTTTTTTTTAATTTGACATTTCTAATCTTCAATTATAACTTGCAGATATGTATAAATTAAAAAAAAAAAGTACTGTTACAACCCTTGAAGAGTAAGGGGTAACAGACCTTCCTCACATTGTAATGGAGGACAGTTACTACACAAACGGCCATGGAAGAAGGTGATTAGGTCAGAATCGCGCTCGACTACTAGATTTTCCCCAACAATGGGTACCCACTTTATGAGGCTCGGTGAACCCAGGATGGTCACAGGACCCACAGGGCTTGCTCACGGTTACAATGAAATAATTCAAAAGAGTATTGCTTGTCAACAAGATTTATTTAAACATTGTACTTACATAAACGTAATTTGAATTTTGTTTTTGTTGTATCATTTTTTTTTCAATTTATTATTATTGCTAGAAAATATTTCACGATTCTTTATTATTTCTTTAAAATAAATAAAATTAATAAATAAAGAATATTGTAACTATTATTTATTTACTATCAGTTTTATAATGGACTCGACCTTTGAAATTACGACGATGACAATCGTGGCTTTATTATTTAAATTATTAGTGTTTATTAATAATGCAAATAGGTGACGTCATATTGATTTTCTCATAGCTTATGGGATAAAGCTTGCTCTCATAGCTTGGGGCTTATTGTCAAATAGCTGTCAGACAGTAGAGAATAACCCTTATCATGCACAGTGAATAATAACATATATCAGCTAATAAGACATGTAGAATACTATCAAGGGATTAGAATATCCACAATTATATAACACCCTTTCAGTGTAAACACATTCATTCCCCTTGGATACCCAATTCCAGATATTATTTCATTACTACTATTCTTTTAAGACAAATCTTAAATAAAATATTATTAATTTATATTTTGTAAATGTAAAAATCCGGCTAGGCAGAAAATTATTTTCTGTTATACTGTACCCCTTGAGGTCCACCAAGTCGCAGAAATTGGGGTGATTCTGACTAAAACACCTCCTTGCACAACAGTTTGTCTAGCAACAGTACTTCCTAACAAAGTAATAAATACCGACCCTTCATGGGTTGTAGTGGTACAGATTTTAATTTTAATGTAAATGTAAAACACCAGGAAGAAAATGGTAATACAGTTAATAAAACACCAGAAATAATTAAAAAAATAAATAAATTATTACTAATAATTAAATCTATTGCACAATAAATATTTCTTTCAAATAGATTTTTTGAAAACCCTTAAAAATCTAATTACCCTTTATTAATTAATTAAATGACGTTTCGTACCCATTTTTGGCCTATTTTCAAATCGAATTACTAGAATCATCAATCAAACGTCGTCAACAATAATAATTTTCTTTTATGTTAATAATTTTTTTATATAACTATTTTTTTTTAAATAATTTACAGCACTAGAATTAAAAACATTTATATTATATATTATAATTGATATCTTTCTTATAAGAATCATATTATTAGGTAAAAGTTTTTCATAACTAAAATTTTGATCAATTTTCATGATATAACTGAGAGAAAGCCAAAAAATACAAAAATATTTATAATCAAATTATTAATTGTTACCAAATTTATAAGTAAACTATTAATTTTTATTAAAATTGTTATTTATTAGATTCTTGTAAATATTCTGGAACTTTTAATGATATACACCCATGATCCAAATTAGAAAGCTCGACCGCTTTGTCTTTCGCGTTATCCGTGAATCAACCCATGAAAAGTATTTATACCGCCGAACTCCACGCGATAGCATCAGCCCACTACTATTCTTGCCTTTCAATAATTCAACAGACAATAGTAATAATTTCAGATTCACTGAGATTACTAAAATGTTTGAGAAACATTAATCTATAGCATCCATTCATCACAAGAATCAAATCTTTTCTCTTAAAACTATCAGCTCAAGGTAAGTTCATAAATTTCATAAGGGTTCCAATCCAGTTTGACGAGCTCGCAGACATAGCTGCCAGAGAGACATTAACGCTTATTGGCTGATGCACCTACGTTCTTACTTAAACAGAACTTACTAGACTTCTTAAAACAGAAATATCAGAGTAATGGCAGGGCATGTGGGATAAAAGCACTCCAATTAAATTTTAAAAAATGTTTAAATCATGATCGAAATCTCACCGCAGCAGCCGCAGAGAGGAGGTTGCTCTAACCCACTTGAGAGTAGGCCATACTGCCCTCACGCACTCTCACCTGATTATAAAACTACGACCTCCAACTTGCCAATATTATCCCTCCATTCTTACGATCAAAAATATTTTTAAAGTATGCCCTTACTATTAACCAACAAAACTCGAATACAAATTCTAATATTGCAATTAGAGTGATAATGAAAATGGCCATTAGAAAAGACTTTGGACGATCTGTGTATAAAGAATAAAACTGTAATAGGTTATTGTCACATTATTTTATACAAAGACTTTTTTAGATGATTCTTAATAATTGGAAATTATATAAAATATATTAGATAATTTTTTAATCATGCATATTCATAAAACTTGTTTTAATAAAATTGTAAATTTAATAATTATGTTAAAATTAGATTATGATTAAAATAATTTCTTTTTCTTTCCAATTTTAACATATGCTGTGTTTCAGTAACTTTTTCTGGTCCCACATGTACCCACCTAAGACCATCAACTATTCCATGGAAGTCGTGTAAGCTTTCCAAACTTCGACTAAGTCCCCGAAAGCAGAGTGGTTTCACGAGCGTCATGTAAATGTACTTTTCACAACAAAGTTTCTAAAATGTTTTCTTACGAGGTCAGACTGATCAGTGATCTGTAAGCCATCTGTAACTTGGAAGGATCTGAATCAAATATTGTGACTCATAAAATATTCTATCTTTACATAGTATTTTGAGATGTGACTTATTAAAAACATGATATGAAAGTAATAGAGGTGATGTAAGTTTATTAAAAATACGAAACATCAGTAAAATAAGCTGAAATATTTTTTAATGACTATAAAACTGAAATTCGTGGTATATTGGAAATGATATAATATAATACATATTTTATGTCTAAACTTTACAATTAAACCTTCTTATTTTTTAAAAAATATCCGAATTAATTTCTACTTTTACTTACCCATTACTGATAAACGTTTTGAGATTCAGTGAGTCCAAATAATAAAATAATCTGAGTGCGAATGCATAAACAAACTCAAAAACGAAAAGTCGAACGAAATTGAAATTATATATTTAGGGCATGTGTATGCCTAGGATGTTACAGAAACGTTTTCGTTAGTATCAATCAATATAAAATTTCTCAAAAAGGGCGCAAAAAAAAAAATTAACTCGGTTAAGCAATATAGAATTAAAATTAAATTAAAATCTGTACTGCTACAACCAATGAAGGTCCAGGGGTTAAGGACTTTGTAAGGAAGTACTGTTACTAGACCAACGGTTGTGCAAGGTGATGATTTTGTCAGAATCACTCTCGACCGCCAGATTTTTACCCAACTAAGGGTGCCCAATTTAAGAGGCTGGGTGGACCTCTAGAGTGCTCCAGGACCCACTAGAGTTGACTCACCTGTAGCCGTAAGAAAACAAAGAACACAATTTCAACAAAGAAAACAATTTCTACCCAGCCGGATTCGAACTCGGCTCCTTGGAGTTAGTAGCCACGCGCCTTACCCCGGGGGAATCCCCGCTTCCCAATAGAGAATTAAGTCGTCTTTAATATCAGATAAGTCAGTCTTATCCTCATTGAAATAGCATGACAGCGCTTAAATAAAAAATCTTCCTCAAAAGTATCTTTAATTTTACTTATTTGATATAAATAACAATTTTCCATTGTTGGCAATAATAAAAATGGATAAATACAGTATATTAAAGAATTTTAAAAGTGATCAAAGGAGAAAAATAGGTTTTAATCGGGTTTTAATCTCTTCCGATCGGATTCATCGCGGCTTCGTTATCTTTTGCTAAACTGCCGTATTCTTGGCGGAAACAAAGTTAGTATTAATTTTCACCACGAAAAATACTAAAATATAAAATTTTTTAGTAAAAAAAAGTTGTGTGATGCACCATATTAATATTAAAAATTTATTTTCCTTTACATTATTTCTTAGTTAAAATTGTTAACTATTGTAATTTCCATAATATTTTATTGTGTAACTAATTTAAAATATTTTGTAGCAATATAAAAGAAACATATACCATAAAATTTAAGTACTGGGGGAAATTTATTAGCCTTTAAACTGCTAAAATTTACAATAAGAAGGACCTATTCTCCAATGCAAATTTAAGGCATTACAACGTTGTGATAAGGCCAGTGATTTTATACGGGGTGGAGACCACATGTCAACTTGGAAAAGCTGGTAAAAATAGAGAGGAGAATCTTAAGAAATAATCTATGGGTCTAGGAAAACACAAGAAGGTTACAGGCTAAGATCTAACAAAGAGATCTACAGAAAAATCAAAGACCTGGAAACTGATGTTCTATGGGCACATGAAGAGGATGAAGGAGAAAATATTGACCAAGAAGATCTTTAAAAAAGTTTTAGCTTCAAACACATGGAAAGATACATGAGGCCAATGAAAAAGGAATTGAAGAGACTTAAAATTTCAGATACCGACTGTCTATATAGAGATACGTACAGGAAAACATCGAAAAATCTTACCAATATTCAAAGAGGGAAAAAAAGGAGTACGAAGTGGTACGAAGAAAGAAAAGAAAGTCGAGGATCATGAAACTGCAATGGGAAGAAAGAAAATGAAGACTCTCAAAGAAGCCTAACTATTAATATTGACGTGGTTCTTAGTGGTACGTGATAAAAAAAAAAACACATATTTTTTATCTTTTATTTTTTATTTATTTTCATCTACGATAAATTCTCGCAACATGACTTCAAAGTAACAAGATCATGTTGTATACGACTAGTTTACAAGAGGTCGCAGAAAAAAAACCAATAAAATTAAAAAATTTACTTTAGTGTGTTTTCTTAAAGTTTTTATACGTCTGATAATAAAAAGGTCCCCTTACACTGAAAGGCCATTTGTGAGGATTTATCTTTATTGCATCATCCGGACACTAAATCGTAGCAGAAATCCCTGGCACAGTAATCCAATATATCCTCGAGCAGGCCATCTTGCAGGCAGTAGATCTTCTGAGTCATGGAAAGAAGAAAAAGCAATCGACACGCAGAGCAGTAATAAGAACAATTGGATTCTTGTACTCGTTGGATATTCCTCAGGCCTCCTGAGGTTAAACATAACACTAAGTCTCTCAACACGCAGAGGGGACACAACATTAAACTCTCACTTCCATTTTTTTTTTTAAATTTCGTCATAATCTTTTGATATCGCATCCACTCAGGTTTCACTAAAGTTGTAAATTTACAGAGACCTGAGATTGCTAGGATGGAATAAGGCGACTAGGCTAGTTCTCTCCTTTCTAGGGTAGTGATTGCAAATAGTAATAATAATTAATATTGGAAAGATTCAATTATTAAGAACCAAACAGTGCGTCATAACTAGAAACCGAATTTTCTTACAATTGCATCTTTTGTTCTCTAGCTTCAAATATTATAAAAACTAGACAGAAATTAAAATTTATGAAATAGATATTCAAATAAGCCTATTTTTTTTTGTATAATCTTAACACTGTCTTGAAACTAGTTATAATTGTTTATATAAAATAAATTTCATCCAATTTTAGTCTCAAAACAGTTTATATTTCTTTATAAGTCTGAAGTTTCAGCCATTCGGCCAACCTCAAGAACAATTTTTTTTTTTTTAATTTATTATTGACGTCTACAACTGTATATAAAATACAAATAAATTTGTAGTAAGATCGAAATGGTGTGGGATACAGGCTTGAAGAGAAACTACCCATTGGTAGTACTCTAATAAGGACAATTTTAAATACAATTTTAGAACCGCATCAATTTAAAAAAAAACTTAGAGAAATGCTAAGAAAAAAAAAGAAAGATGAGTAAGGCAACTTCCTTCTATATATGATTGACATAATCAAATTCATCGTTATGAATATGCATATCTACAGTTTTCATAGACTCCCAATCAAAAGTAATTAACTCTGTTTAACCAAAAATGTTTTGTTTCGGCCACCTCTGTAAATTATCCAATAGATTTTCTTTATGTCAATTATGTTCTATTTTCATTAAAATTCATTATCCATACATTCTACTTAAAATATCCAACCAGCTTGAAGTGATGGTAAATGTGAAGCAACGTCTTAAGTTGAAGGCGCACTTCGTACAGTTACTTTGTGGAATTAATTGCTCATTAGTCGAAGTTTTAGAACAATCAAAAATGCTTTTCGTAGTAAGTATAAAATAAATACAAAAATTAATTAACAAAAATATTTGTAAATTATTTACAATGGAAGAGAGAGATTTAATACCTTCGCAATTCATATTGAACACATTTTTGCGCCATTTACCAACATTTGTTCTCTTATATATTATTATTACTGATTGCTACTTTTTTTACCTTATTTATTATTTTTTTTATTACTTAGGCTGATTCGCAATATCCTAAATTGAAAAAAAAGAGGTAAGCAGTCCTGAAATTTAATTATCACTTCGTGTAAAAATTCTACGGAGTATTACCGTAAAATATATCACTTA
Source organism: Halyomorpha halys (assembly GCF_000696795.3). Classification (NCBI taxonomy): domain Eukaryota; kingdom Metazoa; phylum Arthropoda; class Insecta; order Hemiptera; family Pentatomidae; genus Halyomorpha; species Halyomorpha halys. The sequence goes on along the minus strand of NW_027105168.1, from coordinate 714,556 downwards.
ATATCGCTTATAGCATTTTCGCTATTAACCTTAGCCGAAAGAGATGATCCCTAAGATATATTTTAGGTACGGGTTGAGCTGTTTTTAAGTACTTTTTAGGGACCAATGTTGTCGGCAGTAACTTTAATCGGTCTCTAGAGTAACGTTGGGGTTAAGTCCCTCTGCGATAGCATTCTCCCCTTACTTCGACTTAGTCCAGCGAAGTGTAATTGGTTAAAATTAAATCCCTAAAACTCTCTCTTTCCTAAGTTTTATTAAAACATTAATACAACTTGCGAATATAAAATAACAACTAAGGCTTACATGTACGACAAACAAAAAAAAAATCTAAATATTTATTAAAAAAGATATTTCTTGTAATGAGTTTTTGATTCAGAAAAGTTTATAAATCAATCCCTGTACATTAGCATCTAAAAAAGTAATAATAATATCAACAATTGATTTCAGATTTACAACAAAATCAATATTTCGCATGTTCACAGATAGCCATATTTACAATCAATAAATAATGAGTTACATATAATAAAAATTTAATTTAATTTATGAATTTTCCTTATTTATTCTTATCCTCATTTAGAGTTGTTGACAAAAAAAATTTTTTTGTCTAATTTTGAGCAATGAAATGTATAAAAACAAAATATTACACATTACTGAAATGAGAGAATACTCAGAAAAAAAATAAAAAGATTAAAGAAATTTAAATTATTTTTAAGAATTAGGATTTAAATAAGAAAATTTTTGTTGATTCATTGATCATTACTATTAGATTGATTGATAAAATAAACAATTTTATATCGAACGAGGTCAGAATAGCTTTTCGAAATGGACTTTAATGCGATAATATTATTATTCCTGGGAAAAGGAGGCGATAAAAACCTCCAATTTCCGTCCCTCAACTTCAATAAAAAGATTCTTTACAGAGAATATATCAAGTATACAGTTTCAATTTAAATGTTTAATATTCGTCACTATATTTTCTGATAAATATTCTATTCAAAATATTAAAATTATTAATAGTGTATTGAATTTTAAAAAAATATATAAATAACTAAACGATTACTTAAAATAGTTGTGAATTACATGTGAATTAAATAAATGGAGCATAGACTGATAAATAAAGAAAAATCATTTTTTTTTTAAACCTTTCCTTATTTTTAAATAAATATATTTCAGACTAATTTCTATGAAGACGGAAAAATCTTCCACGTCGACATTGCTATGATAAGTTAAACAAAATAATATAAATAATTAAATATAATATGAAATAAGCAAAAGATTAAAAATGGTAAAAAGATCTACTTGTTGCATTTCAGCAATTAAAAAAAAATTAATTACATTAATAAATAATAAATCTGCTTAAGAAACATCTAATGCCAATTTCCATTTAAATTATTCTTTTCTGTTGTTTAATTATACATTTAAAATTTGAGAAAAGTTAAACAAATAATATTTCAAAAATATTTAATATTTTTTCGTATAACTCTTATACTTTTTAAGCTAACATTTTTTTTCTCAGTTGTTTATTCGCCATTAATTTCTGGAAAAATAATTCATAAACATCTATATCGTAACATATCAATCATATTATATGTGGCTTCTTCAGAGACGTTGGACACTTTTTGGTAGAAGCATCTATATAGAAAAATACAAATTTAAATCTGTATGCTTTAAACATAAATTTTCTAGTAGTAAATTCAATTTTTTATAAAAAAAAAAAAAAAATATTTTACGTAACAAGCATAATAATTTTAAATGCTTACACAATATGTATAGCAAGAAATAATAGAGCTATTACTTTTTATCTCAAACAAGTATATGGCATTTCCTGTCAAGTTAAATCTCTTTACTGTTTTGTTTTTTTAGACATAACTTTCGATTATTATAGGTGTTATTGAGCAATAATCATATGGATGAACCAGGCACCTATCATATCTAAAAAAATTTATTAAAAATAATATTTTAAAAATAAGTCATTAAATAACCTACATAAATCATTTATTTTATTATTTAAATATAATCTTATAAGATAAATGATCCTTTCATGAAATGATTATTTTATTAAATGATTACATCTGATATTATAATTTTGATAAGAAGTTATGTTTATTTTAGACAGTCAAGAGTAAATATCTTTATGATAACTGTTATAAAGTATACATTATAGTAGTCGTTCTGACAGTTACTGTCCTGGCTGTTAAAACAAGTTTTAATGTGACAATAGTTTTACTGTCATAACATGCACTGTCAACTATCACACCATTATAGTATTATAATACTGATACGACAGTAAATGTTACCATCAGGCAAATTATTGCAGCGGCTGCGGCAGTTGCAACCGTAGCAGTCAAGTTTTACGGTTTAGGTGAGTTTTAACGTAATAGTAGCTTAACTGCCGCTACATATACTGTCAGTTATCACACCAAACATACTGTGACAATATTGTCATGACATTAAATACTGTAATGATGGATCCTATCGTACATTTTACACTATAGTAGTGAATACGACAGTTCCTGAAATCCTTGTCTACTATTACCATATGTAATGTAATTACATGGTAATAGTAGACAAAAGAAATTTATCTCCAGCATTCATATATTCAGCGTTATATTAGAAATGTAGTTAATTCAGATATAAATAGTTAAGCTTTTTCGTGAAATATTGCATTTGCTTGTTAATTAATGTTTCAAATTTAAGAAGATAGCGAAAGAGAAATTATCAAAACAACTATTAACAGATTTTTTTTTCTTCTATTTATTTCTTTTGTTAAGCTTTACTAATATTTTGCATCTTTATCAATTATTATGGTTACATATATTCTCTTTCTCTTAATTTTCTTCTTCTTTCCATATTTCCATTTTTAAATTATTAATAACTAATATGTTCATACTTCTTTGTATTGTATAACTTCATTTTTATTTTATTTCCTTAATTATGTTATTTTACCCACTTTTTAAATTACCTAAGTATACATTTTATTTCCCACTTCTATTATCACTTCATTTTATTGATTCTACTCTGTAAAATTATTCATTTTATGTCATTCTATTTATATTTAACTTTTTATTTTCTATACTTATTGGTTGTTATCTTGTTCTGTTCTTAGCCCTGAAGAAGGCTAGAAACTCTAGCCGAAACGTTGGCACAATTAAATAGGTTACATCAACTTATTTGTGTTTCGTTTTGACCGCACCCCCAACCACCTTCTCCTCGAACGTCATCCACGGTCAACTATCTTCCACAATTATTTCCAGAAATGTATTGTTTTATTTCAATGAATAAACAATTATGTAGTGCCTACGCCTAGCACGTATAATTTAAATATAACTTGTAATGATGAGAAGAAAATTGACCGTGGATGATATTATGAGAAGTAGGTGGTTGAGGGGTCAAAATATAACACAAATACGTTTAAAGAACTTATTTAAAAGAGCCAACATTTCGGCCAGAATTTCTAGCCTTCACCAGGGCTCAAAACAATGAAAAATATAACTACCAATGAATACAAAAAATAAAAAGATAAAACATATACAAAATGATTAACGTAAATAATTGTACAGTATGAAAATTAATAAAAATAAAAAGATAAAAGAAGTGGAAAATAATACATATATTTAGGCAATTAAATATATAAGTAAAATAACATAATTAA
>NW_027105168.1:703313-710681 GCF_000696795.3 Halyomorpha halys | reverse complement strand
ACCAATAACGTTGGTAAGGAAAAAGGGTCGTAACGTTGGCGCTAGTAAATAAGTTATTTCAACTTATTTGTGTTATATTCTGACCGCACCCCCATCTGGGTTACATATGGGTTATATACATCTGAATATAACCCGTGTTAATCTCGGAATTATAATGTAAATTATGATTTCAGAACTGTTAATATGATAAAAACACTATTTATAATTTATTTATACAATTGACCGAGGAAAATATGGATTATTCTTAGTGAAAGAGTACCCTAATTGAAGGAGGGAAAAAGCTGGGAAGCCAGTTTTAACTCGACAGTCGCTCTCATTGTTGTCAAACATTTAATCAGCAGATCCGCTTTCCCCCTTTATTCCTCGCCTTCTCTTCGTTTATACCCTATTTAGTTCCAAGACAGAATAAATAACGGCTCTTTAACTGTATATATTATATATTCGAGACAAGGGATAAGTAATTGTATAATTGAGCAGAATAAAATTAATTCAGTAAAGTGATCATAGCCCAGCGACTCTAAAAGAGCGTAAAGGAAAACGACGGTATAATATATTTATATGATTAATTTAATTTTTTTTATAGATAGAGCAATAGAAATATATATTACAAAAATATTCAAAATGTGGCTAATAAATTATCAATCCAAATTAGAAAAAATGCCAAAAAGGCAGTTATTTCACTCCTATTTTTGATTAGTTTAATGAAAACTATGTATAATTACTAGTCAAAATTGATGAGTTGGTTAAATATAGGTAGGGAGAATAAAAAATGGTAGCTGTTTCAAAAGCTAAAATAATTTTTCGTTCGGAGTTCTATTCTTTAAAACTATTTAAAACACTAGAAAACCTGAGAGAATGTCATTTAAAGTAGAGCAGATTTGCTTAAATATTAGACCTATTAGAGGTTATTTACGTTTAATAGTTTCCGAGATATAGCTTTTTAAAAAGCAATATTTCATGTAAAAGGCAGTGAAAAATCAGAAGTTAGTGAATTTATTTTGAGAAATCTAAATTACAAAAACCATTCGACGTAGAGATGTCTATTAGCACTCAAATTAAAGCCTAGCTTTATGTAGTATAAAATTGTGTATGACGTTTGATGAGCTGTAAAGTAGGTTTTGGCGTTTATCTTCATAGTAGTAGTTTCCATGATGTTTTCTAAAATAAATTGATTTATTGTTATTCGGAATAATTTCATGTGCATAATTAATTATCGTACGTAAAATCCCAAAAAAAAACATTACCCCTACGGAGATACGTGCATTAAACTACTTTATAGTAAGTTAAAGTACGTTTATTTGACCAACTCATCAATTTTGACTAGTAATTATACATAGTTTTCATTAAACTAATCAAAAATAGGAGTGAAATAACTGCCTTTTTTTCTCCTCTTGGGCTCTTTTACTACAGGCCCTTAATGGTTTATCCTCAAACAATATGCAAATCCCCTAATGCAATCAATTTGGTTGTAATATGGCCTCTAGAAACATTTCTTTCAATTATGAAAGGAAACTTATGCTTTTATTTGAAAGTACCCAAGATGGCTTTCAAGGCACCCCATATAATAAGATAGATATATTGTGTTTTGTATACGTATGATTGTTTTAATTCATATTTTATTTTTCTAAATATAAGTGTACAGAACCAGATGGCTTTACAACTGCCATTTTTTCTTCCTGACTTTTGTACTACTATATTTGAGTTCCTATAACTACGATAACAACATTTATAATATCTGCTAAAAATATTTAAGTATATAAAATCAATATTTGAAAAACTGTCCTTTGCAGCCACACTTCATTGTTTTTTTGTTTTTTTTTGTTACACTAAATAACATTACAACGATACTGATATTGTTTATAAACTTAATATTCCAAGCGAACATTTTAACAGCTATAATTTATCAACAAAAATACTTTTTTATTTATTTTTAACAAGTACGATAATCAGCGGAATGGCAGGCTTTTAGCTAAGGGAAAAAGAAAGCTGATTTCTAGGCCATACTGAGAAAATTAATCATAGCTCAAGGAGGAACCATCAGTCTAGTTTCTTATTAATGTAATTAGTAGATTAATTAATCTTGTAATCCATCATTAATTTCCAACAATTAGTTACTAAAATCACAATTTTCCATGCATATTTCATATATTGTCCATGTTAGATATAATCATTCCGAAGGTAAATCCTGGAGGGCAAAATTAATTTTGTTTACATAACAATTATTGTGGAATCTCGCAACAACTGATTTGCCCATTATAGTAAGGTGCCGGCTAAGGGAAGGTGTCTGGGGAGAAAGTGTACTAATTATGAAATTAATATTAAAAATTCTTTAGTGATATGAATGAACGAAGTTTATTAATTGCGTGGCATGGGGCAAGAATGTCAATGTGACCCTGAGTTTTTCACTTTTCTACTGGAAAGTAAAACACAAAATTCCACTTACCCCGATTTTTCACTTATCTCGGCGGTTTACCTTAATCCTATTCAGAAGCGCGTTTCCATTACGTTGGTGTGGAATAAATCCCTTATGAATCTTAAAAAAGATCTTTTTTTTTGCGATGCGGGTATAATGGCTTCAGATTTCCACTAGTAATACCATGTCTTTCAAAAGCGTTATCAATTAGTGGAAGGCGACAACGATTTAATAAGTTGGCACATATAAATTTACGTACGTTCGTACCACAAAAAAAAAAAAACCGGTTGTGCTAATTTTCAAAACTTTATTAAGAGTTCGTTTACAAGGGTAAATCAATCCGGAAAAGTGTCCGTTGCCAAGTGGTCAACGTTTCTTTAATATGGTATATGACGACCTAAAAAGAAGTAACAAACTTAATAGTACAATTTGTTGTTAAATTTTATTAGGATATTATTGAAAAAAGGGATCAGCTCAGAAATTAATGCACTTTGTACAATTATGTAAAAAACCTAGCAGTCAAAACAACATCGATCGAATTTAATTTAAGCATAATAGTCTGTGGGAAATTTTTTATATATACATAATTTTTTCTCAGAAAGAGATATAATTAGAAAATCATCGGAAGAATTGATGTCAGAGGAAGGGGTGGATTTTGTTCAGGATATAAAAACACTTAAAACTGGTACTTATTTTTTGTAACAACGCTTCAACCTGAATTTCAAGCATTCTCCTGGGCTAAGTACATACAAGATAACAACCATAATAAAATTAAAATAAAACGGAAAAACGACAAAAGTATGATAAAAACCAATATAATAAATACAAAATAAGACAAATTAAACATACCATTGCTAGTTTTATTACCTACATTTGGCTTTTATATATTTATATTTTAATTCTTTAATTATGATATTTTAGTAACATATTTTCAAGCTTTTCGTTATATCTTTATCTTCATCACTTTCCCCCTGATTTTAATTTTATCGTACTGGACTGGTTTTTTTTTTAGTTTTTGTCTTCTTTCATTGAAAGTTAATAATTGAACTATGTTTTAGAAAATAGGAAGATAGTCCAGGTAGCGATCATTAAAGGCAGAAAATAGTAAACAAAAACAAAAACAATTGATTGGTAACCAACATTTCATCCCACTTCATAACCCATTCGAGACCAATTGGACACCGTGTATGCAATGCAATCCCGAGCCAAAGAGACCAACTGAACACCGGTTGTGCAATGATCTTGAATTGTAATTATAATCAAGTATGGGAGAAGTGGCCATTAGAACAAGACTGTTTTAAACCTCAAATCCAGAAATCACTAATGATTGTCGCCCTATTTCCCTATTATCAAACTTATCAAAATCTGTACAGCGTATAGTTCAATCCCAACTTTCCAAATTTCTTGAATTAAATAAACCTTTTGAACAAAATTAAGTCTGGATTCCGACCAGGCTACTCCACTCAGTCTGACCTTACTAAAATCTCTCAAGACCTTCACACAGCCATAGACCAGCAGAAAACTCACCATCCTTATTCCCCTTGATTTTTCCACAGCCTTTGATTCCGTAGATCACAATATCCTCCTTTATAAACTTCACAGTCTCTCTTTATCATTTAGTGCTCTTCAATTGTTTCAATCCTTCCTTACCGATCGTTTACAGTATGCTGTTATTCCTAATAATCCTTCCACTAGCTCCCTACCCCTTTCTGAAGGCGTACCTCAGGGTTCCTCTCTGTCTCCTACTCTTTTCTCCATCTTTATCAATGATCCTACACTTGCCATCCAGCATTCCCAGTATCATCTGTACGCAGACGACTTACAAATCTACCTTTCCTTCTATTCTTATGACGCCTATATGCCATTCTAAAACTATAAGAAGACATCAATAGTATAAGCATCATAATTGGACCCTCCTCTGTCCTTAAATCTATCCCCAGAGCCCCCAACCTTTTCCGAAACAATACTCCTATCTCATTCCATACGCTAGTCAAAAATCTTGGTATCACTTTTGATCAAACTTTATCCTAGAAACCACACATTGCCCAAATTTCCCGTCGAACCATAGCAGCCTTAAACCGATTCAATTGAATCTTTTATCTCTTTCCACTTAATACCCGTCAATTCTTAGTTTCCTCTCTTGTTTTTCCCTACTTTGGCTATGTCTGCCTGGTATATGGTAGACTCTCGAGTAATCTCTACTCTAAACTTAAACGCCTTTAATAGGCACATAACTCAGTATTACGCCGAGCTGAAGTGGCTCTACTATTCCAAGTAATTAGTACTCAACGCCCCTCCTATATCATAGAAAACATGCAATTAAAATTCTATGTCCAATCCCGTACTAGCAGGTCCCGTTTATCTGACATCTACCCTCCACCTCACCGAACTGCTGCGTTTGATAAATCGTTTTTTACCCGAGCTCTGGAACTCCATTCCTTCTAACATACATCATATACTAACCTTTCCCTTGTTTAAATTTTATATATTTAACTACCTTTTGCTTCACCAATCTGATCCATTATTATAATGGTACAGATATTTTGTAATTAATTTTTTGTGTTGTTCTTATTTAGTCAGTTATTTTTTTACTTAATCTATTTTTTCTCTCTATATACGTTATAATTAAGTGTGGCCACACTGTTTTATGGCCAATAAATGTTGTTATGAAATTAAAATAGCCTTTGTAATTATTCTAAAGGGACCTAGTCCCAGAATAATAAACTGCTTTTCATTTTAAAACAAAAAATATCCTAGAAGTGTGTAAAAATAAAATTTGGTGACTGTTTCAATTTATCTCTATAAATTAAAAATTTATATTTATTTAGGTTTACATTCCTTTATTTTTATTTATTTCATTTGATTTCCAAATATATTATTTTCTTGTTTTTTTTTAATGGCTAATATAGAGCAAAAAAATTTTATAATTAAAAACATTAAAAAATGTAAGGGATAAAGAACAAAAACAATACGAAATTCATGTATCATTAGAACATAATTAAAATTTTTATACTATGAATATTTATATGTAACTTTTAAAGCAAATTGTATAGTAGCAATCCAATGCAGTTAAAAAGCACATTTTTAATAAAGTTTTTTTTCTCTCTTTCACACTGCTTTTAATCATACTTATCTTGTAATATTATTATTATGTTATATTATAATCATATTTATCTTGTAATTTTCTTATGAAGGTGGTTGTTATCTTGTTTGTACATTACCCTCATATATAAATACACCATCATTACAATAAACATTGAATATTCTGAAATAAATAAATACGTTTTAGAACTTAACACTTCATAATAGTCAGAATGTATAAATAAACAGATATCAAAGCAGCAGTTACCTCTACTGGATGTAATAAAAAAAATCCTTAACACGCAGAACTGTGAAAATTTTATTCTAAATCATTATTGTTTTATTATTATAAAATGCCTTCCCCTTGGCCAAATGAATTAAGTGAGATAGCTTTCAACCTTCTTAGTATTATAAGGATCATTTTGCAAAAAGCCACGGGAAAATCAGTTGAATGATTTTTTAGTATACAGTGGACATCCTATATATATAAAAGATTATGTTTTCAAAATCATTAGAACACTGGACAGCTTGTTCTCCGTAGCAATGCGCAGTAACCCGTAGCAATATTGTCCTGACCCCTGACACACTAGGGCGCCATTATCCAAGAACTGGAAGATCTTTGGGCCACATTGGATTATTTATGTGACCCACTATCTGTTCCGCCTTCTGGTCGATAGCCATCTGTCCTCAGAATGTTAAATCGATAACCCACCGTTTTCTTTACCGATAGATATTCCAGCATAAAAACCTATTTAGTCGTGGTTTTTCTTGGTTATAGCATACCATAATAAAATTTTATAATAGACCAAGAAACAAAAAAAATTAACACATCAAAATTTCAATGTTCACGTTTCAAAATAAATAGTATCAAAAAGACGAATAAAAAAAATATGCGCATGTGAAGCTTTTTTTTTCGACACTGCAAGTTGATTTTTTTTTACTTTCACTTACCTAAGTATGGAATATACAGCAATTGAAAGTATTGCGATCGTGCGAAATTTTAAATTCGAGTTTTCGGCGTAAATATATGATATGAAATCCCATGAATCGAAAAAAAACTAGTCCCACAAAATGGTTTCTTTGTCTACGGTTCGCCTACCTCGATAACAAAAAGTATCACAAAACTGAAGTTACATCTTTAAGGCGAGTATTTTGCATAACTTTAATATTTTCTTTTTGTCATTTGAGTTCGATTTTTGCTTGAAAGTATTAACACATTGATGATGAATTTAAAAAATAAAATAGCTGAAGTAAGAAGTCTAATTACACCCCAAATAAAAAAAACAGTAATGTACAAAATCGTCTTCGAATAATAAACCAATAAATTAAATTTTTTATTAAAAATTTCATTAGCAATCATAAAAAATATATTATTTAAGTATATATATATATATATATAAAGTTTATTTAGGTTTCATGGGGTGAGAAAAGGATAAACGAACTGTGTAGAAACCCTAGGGATAACCGACAATGGACAATTTATTCAAAAGCTTTCCTGATTCCTAGGTCAGGATGTCCTTTCATCACAGGAAACTATTTTATAAAACCTTTGCTATTTTATTATTTATACTGTTAATTTGAATAATAATGTTTTTTTCTCCTTTTTTTTGTACACAAAACATAAATCAGAATATCTGTTGAAATAGTAATAAAGTAAATCTGCCCTTTCCTTAACTACCTATTGAACTTTTGAAAAATATAAAATTAAATCCTCCAAGTGAAGTAAAACTTTTTAATAAAAGGTATAATAAACTATAGGTATAATTCTTCCAAGTGCTAAGTCTGTAAAGATCACTTATTTATGTATAAATTCGAACTGAAGAATATATCAACAAGGAAAAATTCAAATAACATATAATATATTTTTTATTTAT
>NW_027105168.1:700672-703028 GCF_000696795.3 Halyomorpha halys | reverse complement strand
ATAAATAAACTATGATTTTTTTTAAACAATTAAACAATGTCAAGGATATTTCAAGAAGGTATTGTTGTATGATATAATGCCTTACAAAATAACTGAACAAAAGTGAAAAGAGAAAAGAACAGTAAAATAAAATCAAATAATATTTGATGAGAACAAATAAACAATTGGAAAAAAAAGTCAGAAAAAATAGCATTAAAATACATATAAAAACCTTTAATAATCTTACAATTATCTAAAATACAGACCATAATAGTTAAACTGAAATAAATTATAGAAAATCAGCAACAGAAAAATTGGAAAAAAATGTATAAAACTATGATTATTATAAAAAATATACATATAAACGAACAAAAAACATAAAGTTAAGAGTTACCAATCCAAACTTTAAATTTGCTGTGTATTCTTTTTATTTTAAATAAAGATTTAATTTAAATTATATAGTATTGCTTTATATCATGATAATTTTTTTTTTTATTTTGTTGCTATGGAAACATATAATTAGCACATCTGACTACAATAACTTACTTATCCAACATTAATAAAATTTAAATTAAATATTATATAAATTTAAAATTATTTACAGAAAAGTTTGGAATATCTGACTATAAGAGAGAGTATTTGTAATTTATACGAGAAATGCAATTTCTATCATAAACTAAAATAAAATAAAAATAATTTTACATTTAGCAAAAAATAACCTAACCTAATTTGTTAAATGTTAAAACACATGAAATAAAAAAAAAATATTATTAAATACTTCATAGTAGAGTCTCACGTAGTAAGACTTAAGTAAGGAATACGTAGAGACCGATTATATCACTATCAATAATTAAGAAAGGTAAATCAATTTATATATTGTGAATACTAAAATCCAATCAGAAATAAGTGACAAAGGCGCGAAGTTGAACAAAAATAACAAAGATAAGGAAAGAGAGCGTAATGAAAGTGTGATGAGTGCTTTCACACTCCTTTCAGACCCCTACAACAAAAGCCCAAGCATAGACAATGCACCAGAAGAGACAATCAACTCCACTACATAATGATACTGTGTACTAAATAACTACTAGCATGCATACTACTTTACTATAGTATACTATACAACGCTTCCACGTGTATACACCTGTATTTTATAAAATGCAATACCAAAATGGAAGGGACCACTCAAGATATTGCCCTATCTTTTTATCCGATACTTTCTTGTGGATGCGAAGAGTTTTTTCTTTAGCTAAAATATATCTTTTTTCTGTATTTCAGTAAGGAAGGGGAATATGAATTCTATTTGGGTCATGGGCCAACCAAAAAGTTTATTTTTTGCATATGGACTTTCAAATAAATACTTATGCTTAGTGAAGGTATGATCTTTAAAAATATTATTCATTTCATTATTTTTTATTTACTAATTTTCCCTCTGAGTCCAAATATTAATTTGCAATAATAAACTTGTAGTGACTTATGTGCAATGAAATTTTTATACCAATTTTTACCAAGTTTAATTTGATTTAATAAAATGAATTTTAATAATAATAATATTTCGCCACTTATGCAGCAGTATACGCTGGAATACTGCAAAACTTTACACCATTAAAAAAAAAAATGAAATAATATAAAAAATTCATAAAAAGACATCTCGAAATCTAACATTTAGTACTTTAGATGAAAGAATATATATTTTGTTTTGTAAAGAATAATATGGATAAAACTTTTAATAACTAAAGATACAAGCTGTTCCATCTCTTGAATATTATGAGAAGTAATAACTAGAGCTATTAATTTATATTTTTCTATCCATTTTTTAAATTTTAATCTTATCAAAAAACAAATGTCTCAAAAATATTCTCAGAAATGCCCATAATTTTTTATAACCCAATAGTTTTCGATTAAATCAGAATATATTAACAACCCTTAAGAAATCATAATAAAACAGTAGAATTAGAATTCCAATTTTTAATTTAATATCACAATTGTCACATCGAATAAACAAACAAAATGAAATCAAATAAATATAAGCATAAATAAATAAGAAACAGAAGGTATTGACGACAAGCGAAGTTTTTTCAATTTTTCTTTTGCTGATTTACTATAATTTATTTCAGTTTAACTATGATGGTTTTTATTTTAAATAATTGTAAGATTGTAAAAGGTTTTCATATATCTTTTTTAATGCTACTTTTTTTTACTTTTCTTTTGCCCTACGCAATTGATTATTTGTTCTCATCAAATATCATTTGATTTTATTTTACTGTTCTTATCTCTTTTTACTTTTGTTCAGTTATTTTATAAGGCATTATATCATACGACAATACCTTCTTGAAATATTCTTGACATTGTTTAATGGTTAAAAAAAAAAAAAGATCAT